>NC_056733.1:1566283802-1566411302 GCF_019279795.1 Protopterus annectens | reverse complement strand
CAGATTTGGCATCTGCAACTTTTACAGTGTGGGTTCTGTCAGTGAGCCAGTTGGCAACCCATCTTGTGACGTAGGGATTTATACCTAGTTTAGTGAGTTTAGCTATAATTCCAGAATGGGGGATGGTGTCGAAAGCCTTGGCGAGGTCAAGATATGCTATCTGAACCACCCTACCCTCATCTACGGCTTTGGTGACTGCCTCAAAGAAGTCGATCAGGTTCAGGAGGCATGATCTGCCTTTCACAAATTCGAACTGGGTGGAATCCAGAGTTTGGAGGTTACCAATGTCTTTGTTTATGAGTTCCATGATGATACATTCCATGGCCTTGCAGATGTCAGGCTAATAGGTCGATAGTTCCCGGGATCGGTGGAGGCTCTCCTTTTGTGGAGTGGGATAACTGTTGCTGTGCACCATTCAGTGAGCACCTGATGTGAGGCTATTATTGAACATGGTGCTTAAGTGGGAAGCCAGTTCGTTCTGAAGTTCATGTAAAACACAGCCTGGGATGTTGTCCGGTCCCATGGATGCTGTGTTTTTGGCTTTAGAGAGTGCAGCTTTTATCTGAGTAGTTGTGATTACAGGGACTCTGCATTCTTCCTGTATAGATATGGGCTCTTTAGGGGGTGGGGGTGGGGGGTAAAGTTAGCACTGAACCTATCTGCCAGGATGTTGGCAATATCAGTTGGTTCTGTAATTTTCATGACTTTGTGCTGTAACTCAGAGCAGATCTGGGTGTTGCCATTGAGATTCTTGACATAGCTATAGAATGTTTTGTAGTTGTCCTTAGAATTAATGGCAATTTTGTTTTCTTAGCTAGCTTTGGAGGATCTTATAAGGGATCTCAGCTTCTTACTGAGGCTGACCAGGGAGTTCCTCCTCTCATGGGATTTTACTCTCTTTTGCAACAGTTTCTTCCTTTTGTTGCACAGTTTGTATTGTGTACTTATTTGTGTACTATGACAGTTGTACATGCCATGTCATTTAGCTGTTTAGACACTGACATCCATATGAACAGTGTAATGCAACTGTGAAACAGTTATACTATGACAGTAGTCTGGAAAGGTCGACATATGCTGCTGTCCAGGCCAAGGCCTTCAAGTAGTACATTAGTAATGACAGACTGGGCTACAGCATACCAGAAGATCAACAGTACGTAATGCAGATGTATAGGTCAGCCTCTATCTACACTTTGTACACAATCCCTAGGGGGTACAGACCCCAGTTGACACCATGGCATTCATCTGTGACATAACAAGGCATACCTGACACCATCACAATCACAATGACAAACAGAACATCCCGTATGGCAGGAAGCAGTAGGCCTGCATTTACCCAAGGTGGATTGTATGGTAAAGTACATCTAGATACCTTAAGGCAGCTTATCCCAGATACCCACACGTGTTGTAACAGCCTAGGTTAATCATGGTGCACTTCCCCCCCTACACTCAGTAATACTGGGCCATATACCAATGTTACATACACTGGCCTCTGGAGTGCATTAGGGCACACATGTATTGTGTAGGTGAAACCCACACATATATGGCCCCAACCCCCCCAGTATTTGTGGGGGATACGACAGCAGTGGAGTGATGGCAGGAATGACAGCATGACATACACACAGCCCACTACATAACAACCCCTGACAGCATGTCATATGTGCAAAGCCTGGTATGTAGGTGGAGGACAAAGGCTGAAACACAGGCACATATGTGTAAAACTGTTGTTATACAGTAAGCAAGATATGTATATGTGTACATATCAATATGGATATATGTACACTTATTTATACATATATGTTCACCATATGTCCTGCACATGAAAGGGAGCCCTACCTCATCCCGAATAGTCCCAACCTCTCAGTGCAAGGGGATGTCACATATGTAGTGCAGGTATATTTGTAGACTATTCCTACTGTAAAAGGGATTGTCTTCACAGAAATGGTGTGTGTGGGAGGCCACATCTGCTGTTAACATGTGCACCATTGGTTACTTACAGACATCCTAAGGTCAGCATAGTACAGTACCACTGCTAGCACAGTAACGCCCCTGTGGACAACAGCTGCAATATGGCCCATATATGTGGACAGTCTGACACACTCGGGTCAGTCCAGGGGTATACACAGAACCCCTTCATGCAAGACATGTGGACCAGGCCTGTCAATGTGGATGTTAACAGCCATGTAGATGGGTATAACATGCACATACTGGTATACATTTGCCCCCATAGGTTATGCATTCATACACCCTGTCTGTCCTGACACATAATAACCGCTGGTACAGAGGTGCCATGGCCACATACTATCCACTAGTTAGTGACATACATCTGAACAGCATCCCACTGCTTTGTCTGACATACATGACTGTTACGGTGGCCAGGCAGCAGTACATCTGGCAAGTATCTGGACATAACATCTCTCTGGATAAGTACAGTAAGCTGCTAGGCATGTAACAAAGCACAGTGCAGGCTACAGGCAGACTGACCCAATACTGGGCTACATCTCCTATGTGGGAATACACATGCACCTGCATAGATAGCAGGCTCTACAGGCATGTCACATCACAGAGTAACAGACACCTGTGTGAAACCACAACCACAATCAATGTGAACACAGCCACAGCCACATATGGTAATCTAGCATACTATTACAGTATATGGACTATCTGATGTACACCATCCTCATATGGGCCACTCACACCAACCCTACATATACTGGGCCACTACACAGTGTGGTCCGATGGCTGTCTGTGGTTTGGGACATGTGTGTGTCCTCCCCCACAAACATGTAAGCTGATAGGATGACATGCAATGGAGCATCATGTAACATCAGATAGAACAGCTCCAAGAACAATGACATCTACCACAGTCTCTACACAGGCCAAGGTACATATGCACTATACACACACTGTCAACAATTACCAGGCTTACACATACCTCAGTACTGTACACACAACCACAGAATGCCCAGGCTATGTCCTCAAATATAACCCCTACTATACATAACATGTGTAACAGTCTGATATCTCACTGGCTTTTTATCAGATATGCTGTCAATGAATATGGTGTACAGAACATATGCACCCCCTACTGCATGACATATGTACAGAGGTTGACAGAGTTGTGGCTGGAGGCACAAACACAGGGCCAATATTGACATGTTGCTCTGATAACCTCATACATTACCTGTCATAACAGGGTTTGATGCAACATATGTCCTATGAGGGATATGATGTCAGTAACTCTCCTGGCTGTCACCATCTACTGACTGCAATCCTCACACTACCTTTTGCAGTTAAGGGATAGGTGCTCTGTGGGTAACACAAGGAACACAAGGCACCACACACTGCCCAGTCTGCAGATGACCCTACAGATGGGGATTCCTCATAAACATAGCACTGACATGACAAGTATTAAACATGTAGGACAGCCATATCCACACACACCCTGTTAAACCAATATTACCCCAACTGCAGTATAGCAGCACTTACAGTCTGTAGTCAAGACAGGCACATCCCCCTCTTGTGTGTTGGCCTGTTACCACAGTGTATGTTGTTAGAGGTAAGTCCCCAATCCATCTGTGATGCTATTTGCCAAGCAACAGATCTAGTTCCTGCTCAAAGTGAATGAAAAGGCCCAACACCAACATGATGTTCTTAGATATTGGAGTGTGTTTCCATGCAATTGGCTATGGGGATGTTACCACAGCTGATCCCCATGCAATCAGCTAGAGGAGGGCTGTAATCCATGCAGAGGCCATCAGCTGATCATAAGCATCACTGACAATACACATGCAGCTGCCTAAGCAAAGCAGGTGTGAGTCTCCACATCCACCAGAGAGGGAGTGAGACAGGCAGACAGAGGCAAAGATAAGTCAGGGTGGGTTGGGAGAGTAAAAGGTAAGCATGTTTGTGTCACACACCTACCAGTCCAGGGTGTCGAACCCCTGACTATATACTGATATCACATTTGTTATCCCTGCACGGTGGATATTGTGATTTATGCTAGGGGCACCATATAATATATTATAAAAACCCACTCAACATTGAGTGCAGTTGTTGCACACTCACAACCACCTCCACACAGGACACGATTGACAAACATCAACACCTTAAGACAAACACACATGTCACATCTGGGATTAGAACTCCTACCTAACTAGCTATCACACTACAGCACTATGCAATTACAGAACGTGCCATGGAGATTATTAGAGTATGCTTTCCCCAAAGGTGTATTTAATAGTGAGTGAAATCAGCAGGATTACCAAAGTAGGGCAAATAAATTGTAGTGAGTGTGACTAGAAAACATGCATTGCTCACTACACAGGCATAGGAACATACACAAAAGCATCCACAACTCTCATGTGTGAGACTAGAACCCCTACCAGAGTTCTATATCACACTACAGCATTACACTGTTATAGCACACACTACAGAGAATGCTGGAATACTTTTTCCCCAAAGGTGTACTTCACAGTGATTGACATCAGCAGGATTGCCAAAGTAGGGCATTTGAATTGTATTGAGTGTGACTAACCTAAATTGCCATAATTAGTCTGTATGCATTAACCGCTGTTCTGGCCAGACAAAAATAACCTGCTTCTGTAGGTCATGAACCCAGGACCCTGTACACTATAGTCACATTAATTAACCACTAAGCCATCATAACAGTACATGAGACTGAGATATCACCAAAGTAATCCCACCATAGGCTAATCAAACTGAACATGTGAAAGGAATGTATATACAGCTGTCCATAAAAGAACTCTCAAAGCCAACTTCATGCTACTCAAGGCAGATGTGACAATGTTTGTGACACCCATGGAGACAGGAGCTGAATGTTCTACTGATGAATCTTGCATTAAGGCACTGTATGAGCACATCCACTTGTGCATGATTCCTGACATCCCACATAGAACCACGATGCTCACCTCCCAAATAAGCAAGCCAGTATGGTGGTCTCTTGCCATTAACAGAGTATACAACAGAAGGTTGACACTGTTGAAGAGAAGAGGATGATCCAAGGATGCAAACAACTCCCTTACCAGCCCCTGTAAGACGTTGAGATCCCTCATGGAATCCTCCAAAGCTGTATATGTAACAAATATCACCACAGATTCCAAAGACAACCACACAGCATTCTATAGTTATGTCCAGAATCTAACTGGCAATGCTCAAAAGTCCTCTGAACTACAACAGAATGGCATTACATAGACTGCTCCCACGGATTGTGCCAATATCCTGGCAGATTGATTTAGTGCCACATTCACCCCCTCTCACCCCCAAAAGGACCCATGTCAATACGAAAAGAGTCCAATTGCCCAGTAATCACAGCCACACAGGCAGAAACCGCACTAACCACAACTAAGAATACAGCATCCATGGGACCAGATGACATCCTGGGCTGTGTACTGTATAAACTACACAATGAAATGGCAACTCACCTAACTGTCATGTGTAATCATAGCCTCGCATCAGGCCTGGTGCCCACTGAGTGGCGCACAGCTGCAGTTATCCCACTCCACAAGGGGGAGGAATCCACCTTGGATCCCTGGAACTACCGTCACATCAGTCTGATGAGCCTGATCTGCATGGCCGTGGAATGCATTATCAGGGAACTTCTGAATGCAGACATAGGCAACCCTCAAACACTGGACCCCACACAGATTGGGCTCATGGAGGGCCAGTCTTGTCTCCTGAAACTGATTGACTGCTTTGACTCAGTCTGCATAGCTGTTGAAGAGGGTAAGGCAGTCCACAAAGCCTATGTGGACCTCACCAAGCCCTTCAACACCATCCCCCAGTGTGGGAATGTAGATTAACATACTAATCTGGCCATACATCCCTATGCCACTCGATGGTTTGCCACATGGCTTACTGACAGAACCCAAACTGTAGGTGTAACTGACTCCAAATCCATCCTCAGACAATTGACAAGTGGAGTACCTCAGGGTTCAGTCCTGGGACCACTGTTGTTTGGCGTCTAGTACAGGCCAACAGTACGGGACTCTGGCTAGCAAAGGTAACAGATGACTGCAAAATGGGAGTCATTATGAGCCTGACTATACTGCATGATATGTTACTGATACCAGCCTGACATCATACAGGTGGGATGGAGTACTGTTAACATCTTGTGCCTTTGTCGTGTAAGGTCCTGGTTATGGGATCTGCAACAGTTGGTAGTGTATTGCAGGGCAGACGTGTTTGGCTGTGGGCAGGGGTAATATCTATTCGTGCATGACATATGTTGTTTGTGCCTGTCAACTCCATTAATGGTGCATGTGGACATATATGTTCCTGCTATGTTCACACCTTATCTACAGATGTATGTCCGTATATACCTAAATAGATATAAATATCTGCTTACATATATGTGTGTGTGTGTGTATATATATATATATATATATATATATATATGTATATATATATATATATATATATATATATATATATATATATATATATATATATCAATGTGTTGTATATCTGTTTAGGCATTAATATATTTTCACACACACATACATCTACATGTTGGAATACATTCTCTGTACTGTTGAATGACTGGGCTGGGTGATATGTTTGTAAATACAGCAAGATTATGCATATCTGAGATGACTTACTGGTAAATCACTTTGGCTATGTTGTGCATGGTCCTGGGTTCAAGCCTAGCAGTGGTTGTTTATTTTGTTGCTAGGTAGAACAAGGGCCGATGGACACAGTGATTAAGGCACTTTAAAGCAGTTGTAAGCGGTTTTGCACGGAGGTAAACATAGATAAAGTCTGGTTACAGTTTCATATATTCAGTTAACTGCTGAATTGCTTAACCTGTGTAGCCATTGCTTAGCTCCGTGCAAACCTGCACAAACCTGCTTAGAACTGCTTTAAAGTGCCTAAATCACTGTGTATCCAAACTGCCCAGCAACAAAATAAACAGCTCTTGCAAGGCTCAAGCCAAGGACCCTGCACACCTTAGACAAAGTGATTTACCACTAAGCCATGACAGATACAAAGTGATTTGATGTTTTCAGAAACATATCATCCAGTCCAGTCATGCAACAGTACAGAGAATGTATACCAACATCTAATTGTATGTGTGTATAAATATATTAATATCTAAACAGATACAACAAATCTAGATATGTAGATATATATATATATATATATATATATATATATATATATATATATATATATATATATTGATTTCTAAAACTATATACATATATATTAATATATATGCACATATATACATGCATATGCCTACATCGACACATATACGTGTCTACACCTATATGTCTACAAATACACAGCACATTACATATGTGAACACTGATATATATTTATGTAGGTATATGTGGACGTAGTTATATGCATGTTTGCAGATACATATATCTATATAGGTATATATGGCCATACATCTGTAGATAGCAATGGCAATTTATCAAATACACATATGTCCACATGCACCATTAATGGGGTTGAGAGGACCCACACACTCTACATCTGGTATGAATAGGCATCCCCCCCACAGCCAAACATGTGTGCCCTGCAATACACTACCAAGTGCAGTCTGCCTCCCGTAGGACATGTGATATGTGGAAGCCATCAACATCCCCAGGATACAGATACACAGACACAGATATGCAGATACACACACACACACACACACACACACATATATATATATATATATATATATATATATATATATATATATACATGTGACTACACATATACACGCAGATATATGTACAGTAAGATATAAATGTAGAAGGTGCACACAATATGGAACAGCCACTATGCCTACAGTTAACACCTGAACACTGTATGGGCCACCCATACAAATGTCAATCATTGCCTGCAACATATACCCATAGAAAGGTCATAGGAAAGACACCACACACAGGTTTTCAGAAATGGGAATCCTTTAATTGTGTACTATAACAGTTCTATATGCCATGTCAAATAGCTGTTCAGATACTGACAACCATATGAACAGAGTACTGCAACTGTGGAACAGTTACAGTAATACAGTAGTCTGGAAAGGTTCACAACTGTTGCTGCCCAGGCCAAACCCTTCACATTGTACAATAGTGAAGAGAGACTGGGCCACAGGATACGACTATTGCTAGTGTCATTAGGACTGCCTTCACAGACATGATGTGTGTGGAAGGTGACATCTGCTTATAACATGTGTGCCATTGGCTACTGACAGACATCCTAAGGGAATCATTGTAAAGTACTGCCGCTAGCATGTATGCCCCAGTGGAGTGCAGCACAGATATTGGCCAATATATGTGGAACTTTGGACACACCCTGTACAGTCCAAAGGTTTACACATAATCCCTTAGTGCACAACATGTGTACCAGGCCTGACAATATGGATGTAGACAAGCATGTAGATGCATATAACACATAACGACTGGTATACATTTGCCACCATAGGGTTTGGATTCATACACTCCTGTCTGTCCCGACACATAATGACTGCTGGTACAGGGGTGCCATGGACACATACTACCCACTAGATATTGACATACATCTGTACATCATCCCACTGCTCTGTCTGACATACCTGACTTTTAAGGGAGGCCCGGCAGCAGTACATCTGGCAAGTATCAGCACATGACATCTCACTGGGTAAGTACATAAGGTTGCTAGGCATGTAACAATGCACTGTGCAGGCTACAGGCAGACTGGCTGAACACTGGCCTACATCTTGTATGGGGGAATGCACATGCACCTGCATATATAGCAGGCTCAACAGCCATGTCACAGCACAGGGTAAGATGTACCTGTGTGAAAGTGCATAACCACAACCAGTGTGAACACAGCCACAGCCACATATGGTAAGCTAGAATATTACAGTATATGGACTATCTGTTCTACACATCCTCATATGTGCCACTCACAGAATGACCCTATATATACTGGGCTGCTACACAGTGTGGTCTGAAGGCTGTCTGTGGCATGGGACATGTGTACCATACAGTGGGACAGCATATAACATCAGATAGAAGGGGAGCTAGAACAATGACATCTACCACAGTCTGTACACAGGCTAATGTACATATTAACAATGCACACACTGCCGACATTCACCATCACTACACAGACCTCAGTACTGTACAAACATCCACAGAATGTCCAGGTTATGTCATGATATATAACCCCTACTATACATGACAT
This sequence comes from Protopterus annectens, assembly GCF_019279795.1. Classification (NCBI taxonomy): domain Eukaryota; kingdom Metazoa; phylum Chordata; order Ceratodontiformes; family Protopteridae; genus Protopterus; species Protopterus annectens. The sequence goes on along the minus strand of NC_056733.1, from coordinate 1,566,402,116 downwards.
GTGTAGCAATCTGATATATCACTGGCTTGTTATCAGATATGATGACACTGTTTATGGTGTACAGCACATATGCACCACTTCATTCACGACATATGTACAAAGGTTGACAGAGATGTGGCTGACAGCACATACACAGGGCCAGTATAGACATGTTGCTGTGATAACCTCATACATTTACCATTGTAATGGGGTTTGTTGCAACATATGTCCTATGAGGGATATGAAGTCAGTAACTGTCACAGCCTTCACCAACTACAGACTGCAATCCTCACACTACCTTCTGTATTCCACAGATAGATGCACCATGGCTAACACATGCAACCAAAGGCACAACACTGCCCAGTCTGCACATGACCCTGCAGATGGGGATTCCACATATACGTGGAACTGACATGGCAGGTATTGCGACATGTACGACAGGCATATCCAGGCAAACACTGTTAAACCAACATTACTCCAAATGCAGTATAGCAGCACTTACCATCTGTAGTCAGGTCAAGCACATCCCCCTCCTGTTCATTGCCACCTTTCCACAGTGTATGTTGTTAGAGATAAATCCCCAATCCATATGATATACTGTTTGCCAAACAGCAGATCTAGTTCCTGGTCACAGTGACTGAAAAGGGCCAACACCATCATGAGCATCACTTAAATTACACATGCTGCTGCCTAAGCAAAGCGGGTGTGGGGCTCAACATCCACCAGAGAGGGGGTGGGGGAGGCAGACAGGGGCAAATACATGTCAAGGAGGGGTGAGAGAGTAAACCTGAAGCATGTTTGTGTCACACACCTACCAGCACAGGGTATCAAACCCCCGACAACTATGTAGTGCTATCACAGTTCAATGCAGTTACTGAATGTGCCACATGGGTTACCTGCTATGGAGCACTCAGAACATATATGTGATGGTGAGTGACATCTGCAACAGGGATACGATAGATATACGGTAGGTGACATACATGTGCCTGTCTGCATGAACAGGTGCCAGTGTCAACACAGGCACACTCACACAGGGACACACACACATTGACACACTTGGCAGGGCCAGAAGTGCAACTCATCACTAGTGGGATTGCCACAACACATTGATGTGCAAGTATCACATGCACCACATGGGTCATATGGAGGTCATATGGGCAAAGAGTATGAGGAGGTGTAAGACATCAGACAGCATGCTTCAGTATGCCCTGGGGGTTGTAGTGAGTGTGGATGTGGACATATGCACCATGCAACACACATACGAACACACAGGGTGCCATTTCTGACATGCATGGGTGCATGTCTGCATGGGTGTGTGGTGGTCAACTGTGCCAGCAGGCTGTACAAGGGTAGGCGATGGGTATACCTTGGCATCAGGCCACATGACAATGGTCTGTGTTGTGGCTCAGGCCTGTAGTTTCTGCATTTGCCCACACAGGTGGGTATTGCATCCCCCATCCAGTCACCTGGATGACTACTGTGTGTGGCCAATGCTGTGCATCACTTGCCATGTATATGTTCCTTAGTCCATGACATGTATGGTGTCTGGGATGTGTACACCGCCCACATGCATGTACAGTGACATGTGCTGCTGTATCTGGGGTGTCTGGCCCATGTTGTGAACACAGATTATCATCAGATGTGCCAGTCTTGCCCACCTGTGGCAGGAACTGGTAATGGGCAGCAGGTTTACCCTGCACCTACATTGATAGCATGCTAACTGCATTCCCTGATGTCAGTGTCATCTGTCCATACAGGGCATGTTGGCAGGTATGGTATGTCCATTGTGAGTCACATGTGAAGGCACCATAGGTGGTGCAGGTGTCCAGTGGGGAACATGGTGGTGGTGCCCTGTCTGCATGTACGTGCATATTGGACAGATGGGCAGGGTGACATGCCCTCTGTAGCCCACTGCTATCACTGCATAGTTACTATCAGTGGCCAATATGCAGTGTACTACCCACATATTGGCTGTTGCCTAGGCATGTGTGTGCGTATGACACATGGGTTGAGTGTGTGCTTTGGGTAATAGTGGGGTTGCTAACTGTGATTGGCTGGCCTTGATGTTACATGTATGAGTATGGCTTTGCACCCCAGTCTCTCAGCTAATGTACATCTGTTATCCCTGTATGGTTGATATTGTGATATATAGTAGGGCCACCATGAAAGAAATAAGCAAAACCTCCTCCACATTGCCCACCTCTACACAGGATACGAATTACAAACACACACCTGTCAAGTCTGTGAGTTGTACCCCTACCTAACTAGTTTATTTCACTTCAGCACTACGCAGTCATAGTATACACCACAGACATTACTGAAGTACCTTTTTCCCCAAAGTGTATTTCACAATGAATGACATCAGCAGGATTATCAAAGAAGGGCATTTCAACTGTACTGCGAGTGACCAGCCTAAAATGCATTGCTCCCTACACAGACAGTGGGACACACACAAAACATCCACAACTGACATGTGTGGGTATAGAACCCCTGACTAAAGTCTATAGCACACTACAGCATAGAGCTGTTATAGGATGCACCACAGGGATTACTATAGAGTGCTTTCCACAATGTTGTATTTCACAATGAATGCCATCAGCAGGATTGCCAAAGTAGGGCATTTGAAATGTACAGCGAGTAAGTATCCCATAATTCATTGTTCCATACACAGACAGTGGAACACACACAAAACATTCAGAACTGCCATGGGTGGAGATGGAACCCTACCACAGTTCTAATTCACACTATAGCAGTATGCAGTTACAGGACTCACTACAGAGATTACTGAGCTATAGCCTTCCTAGAGGTATATTTCTAGGTGGGTGACATCAGCAGCTTTGCCAAAGTTGAGTATATGAATTGTACAGAGTGTGAGTAGCCCAAAAAGCATTGTTTTCTATTCAGTCAGACACACACACAAACAGTTTTCAGCTCTGGGGTTAGAACACCTACCTAAGTATTTTATCACACTACAGCAGTATGCATTTATTTCTAGGTGAGTGACATCAGCTGCCTTGCCAAAGCTGAGTATATGATTTGTACGGAGTGTGAGTAGCCTAAAAAGCACTGCTTTCTATTCAGTCAGACACACATTCACACACAAACATAGTTACCAGGTCTGGGGTTAGAACACCTACCTAACTACTTTATCATCCTACAGCAGTATGCAGTTACAGGATATGCTGCAGAGATTACTGGGCTACAACTTTTCTAGAGGTGTATTTCTAGGTGAGTGACATCAGCAGCCTTGCCAAAGTTGAGTATATGAATAGTACAGAGTGTGAGTAACCTAAAAAGCATTGCTCTCAGACACACACACACACAGATACAGTTGCCAGATTGGGGGTTAGAACACCTACTTAACTAATTTATCACATTACAGCAGTATGCAGTTACAGGAAGTGCTACTGTGATTACTGGGCTATGAATTTCCCAGAGGTGTATTTCTAGGTGAGTGACATCAACAGTCTTGCCAAAGTTGAGTATATGAATTGTACGGAGTGTGAGTATCCTAAAATGCACTTTTCTCGACACAATCAGACACACACACACACACACACACACACACACACACACACACACACACACACACACACACACACACACACACACACACACACTTGTCAGGTCTAATTACTTTATTACATTACAGAAGAAGCACACAGTTACAGGACACGCTACTAAGATTACTGGGCTATGACTTTCCCAGAGGTGTATTCCTAGGTGAGTGACATCAGCAGCCTTGCCACAGTTAAGTATATGAATTGTAAAAAGTGTGAGTAGCCTAAAAAGCATTTCTCTTTACACAGTCAGAGACAGACACACAAACACCCACTCACAGAATTGCCAAGTCTAGGGTTAGAACTACTACCTAACTAGTTTATCACTACAGCAGTACGCAGTTATGGGATGCACCATGGAGATTACTAAGCTACTGCTCTCCCAAATGTGTATTTCACATTGGATGACCTCAGCAGGCTTGTCATAATACTGCTATGGGGAGGGCGGTGTGTGCATGGGCCATAGCACATTCATATAGGGGTTGACATGCCACATGCGGGCACACATGGGGTCATATGTCACAGGTATGTTTATACAGCTACTAGATGACTACTTTCTTGTGCAGTCATGTTGCACAGCTGGCACGTGCACCACATAGTCTGTCATGCTGACAGATACTGGTGGCTAGTATCTGCAGTCAGTGACATCTGCACCTCATGTGTTTGGAGCCCTTTGGCTGTGTGCTGGATGGGACAGGGCCGGATGGCTCCTGGTCATGGTCACCCTCTTCCACACATCTATGTCTGTCTACCTTTGGCTTATTATAGTTTGTTGTCCTTACATATGTGTCTGCATTCTTATCTACTGTGTATGAAATGCAGGAGTGGTGCATGCTGACATGTGTCTGCACTAAGAACTGTGACTGCCAGATATGTCTGGTTCACTGGTGTTTGCAGACATGGCCTTCATGTGTTTAAGTGTGTGAGCATGCCCAGTATGGCCATCTGTATTGCATGTGTGGATCAAGTCCAGCTAGTTTGTACTGCGGTGCTTACCTTTGTGTTGTACACTGACAGGTAGCATGCTGTGTCTTCAGGGTATCCATCGGTCATCTGGCATTGACTGTGGGTACATCTCTGCATAGCGGGGGGGGGGCACCTGACTGTTTCTATATTTCTACACAGGAGTGGGGGGGCACACCTGACTGGTACTATAAGTGTACGTATGATAGGGAGGGCACACCTGACACTTATACACATTTGCTAAGACTGTACTGGTATGTCAGGCACTCCATTTCAGTCTGTAGTCTTACCTACCGTGCTGGCTAGAGGCATACCAGTGTACTACAGGGCTTAGCTTTAATTACCTACATATTAGTTTCTGACTTCCTAGCCTTCACAACTTACATCCCACTGCCTAGCCTGCTGTAGTCTGTCTGTGTAGGCCTGGGGGAGGGGTTACCCATAGGGCTCATTCAGAGGCCATAGTACAGCAGCTGTTTGTATTTGTCTACACCTGTCCTGCTGGCTGAGACTGTTGTTGGGTATGTGAACATTCCTGACTGGCATGTGTGTGTCTTATGGACACACATGTCGCTCAGCCCATTTCCTGCAGTGGGTTTTGTCACCCTGTGTAGTACTGGCTACTATGGTGACTCCAGTATGTGTTACAGATGTCATGGTGCCACTATGGGTGTCTACTGTCTGCTGCCATATCATTCAGCCACCCAATTCCCTTGCATGCTCACATCCATACCATTGCTGCATGTAACAACACATTATACTCCATTTGGCAATTGGTAGGTTGACTGACTTACCTTGAGGGTGTGCCAGACTTGAGGATGGTGCTGGAGGGCTGCCTGTGTTGTGATGCACATAGTGCACTCCCTATACATTATTGAGCACAGGTAGTGCCATATTTGGCATCCATTTTACTGTCTGTGTGAGTCAGAGAGAGGTGTCATTCCCTGGGTCCCTACTGTGTCAGTGCATATGCTATGCGTTGCCACTTTGCCAAGGCCAGGGCTTACTGGGCACGCCTCCTTCTGCCTACTGGGGCAGGCTCAGGTTGTTCCTCCTCCGAGTCACTCTGTGCCTGTACAGGCCTTGATATTGGTGGGGAACTGTGTGGCCCTGCCTCATGCTGTTCCTGCTGCAGCTGTTTCTGCAGGATGTTATTGTGTAGCATAACACATACCATAACAATTTGGGTACATGTAGCTGGTGAATACTGCAAGGCTCCACCAGATGTGTCCAAGACACCGGAACCATGACCTGAGCATCCCAAACACACACTCTATTATATGTCTGGCCTGTGCGTGTGCCTCATTATGGCATTGTTGTTCAGGTGTGTGTGCATTTCTGATGGGTGTCATAAGCCGCGGCTCCAGTGGGTACCCAGCATTCCCCACCCCGGTGACCGTAGGGGATGTCCACATTGGCAAATCTGTGGTACAGCTGCATCAGATGCCATATCTGTGAATCATCATAGCTTCCAGGGCAGCCAGCACACACATTCATTATAATGCCCTGGGCATCACATACGACCTGACAGATGATGGAGGGGATGCCCCTGCAGTTGATGTAGGCCCTACCCTGCTCACCGGGTGGTGCTTTGATGCATATGCGCATGCAGTGTCTAGCACCCACTACCCAAGGGTATTCTGATATTTGGTGGAAGAGACGCATATTGCTGGTCAACACCTCACGTGTGTTGAGGAAATATACGTGCTCATTGGCATGTGCTGCCATGGCATCCAGGAATTGGTGGAATACTCTGGATGCTGATGCCTGTGAGATCCTCATGATATCCCCAGTTGTGCTTTGTGAGGTACCTGTGGCGAGTATGCCTAGGCCTACACATACCTTGATATCCACTGGGATGGGTTCCCCTTGGCCAGTTTGGTGTGTCAGGTGTGGCTGGCACAGCTCAACAATATGCTGTAGGAGGTCTCTGTCCATCCTATAGTGCTCCACTATCTCCACCTCATGTTGTCCCTGGTAAGTTACCCTGAGTCTGTTCACTATTCTCCGTCTCTTCACTGTGGGTTGTTCAGCAGCATTCACATCCTCACTACCCTCAGCCTCTTGCACATGATTTTCTATGTTGCCTGCTGCAGCCCTTCTCATTTTGTAGGTTTGTTTGTTAAAATTTCCCCGCATGTATACACCAGTGGTGTAGAGTGTGGAAAAACCAGAGGGGAAGGTGTTTGCTTAGTTTATAGTAGTGTTCTGGGCTGTGCTAGTCTGCTGTCTGTTTAATTGGCTGATTCTGATACATTTCACCTGCCAGCTAAGCCAGTTCTCCTTGATTACCTTCCTACTGCTGTTTTCCCTTCCTATTGCCTCCCTGTTTAAGCCCATGTGCGTGCCGCGCAAACAGAGTGCTCAAATGTGCACAGAGCTGCTATTTCCTGGTTTAACTTCCCTTTTCTTCCTGTAAAATCCAGTGCACGGCATGCACACCCACTTACACTTTGTAAAGAGTGCTAGGCAGGTTTAGACACACCCCTAGCTTAGCTGTGCTAAGCTAGGAGCAATGCCGTGCCACAGGGCTCCAATCCACTTACAGTATGCTTGACACCCCCCCATGATGTCACCTATATCCTAGTCTTGCACCCAGCTATTTATACTCTTACACTCTTGGGACCTGCCTCACACCCTGGGAAAAACTCGGATTCACTAACCTTTCCCTCATTTGCATAGGATTGCCTGCTAATGCATAGTTACGTGTCCCACACTGAGCCTCCCCCCTTAGCAACCATTACTCAATGGCCAGGTTGTCTTATGCCTGCCATTGACTTGCATGGCAGAATACTGATTTTAGTTAGAATGCTTATTTTAGGTTTATTTTATTATTTCCCCCCTGATCCCATTTGAGCACCGCTGCCCTATGCTTAAACAGCCGAGATCGGCGAAAAAAAATTAAAGTTGTTTTTTTTAAACAGTTTGCAATGTCAATGGTCTTTTACTTGGCCATTGGCATGCTTCCTCAATAATATGCAGCCTTTATTTGGTGCTGTCATAGCTCCATTTTGTAGTTTGCAGAAATGTACATGGTTACTAACCAAGTACATTTTCGTAGACTACACTCATCCTGCACTGACAGCTGCCGGCTTCCTGGATCACAGATTACGCTCATTTGCATGGTTTTCACCTGCAAATGAGGGTAATTTGCATACTGGAGCTCGGTCTGTGCAGGATTAGCCTAAAAGCTCATGTGCACGTCCTGGGAGCTCATTCCTGGATCGCATATTGGCCATATTGCCAAAAATAGCTCTTAGACTAATCCTGCACGCTATAAAGGGCTTCGTAAATCTGGGGGACTAACTGCTGATGATTGATGTTTCCAGGTCAAAGACAAGATACAAAATGCACATAGTCTCTCTCTGAGAGAGTTCTTAAATTACTATCAAACATTACTGCTGGGTCAGTTTGGATGACATCACTCTTTGTCACCTGCCTTCAGTTCCCAGGCTAAGAGATACTAACATAATTTTAACATCTCTGTATGAGAAGTACATATCTCTCAGAAGTGCAGCTGCTAGGAAGTCACAGAGCAATAAAACACTTTACATTTTAAACATAGTAAATACCTTTCTCCAAGACAATAGAAAAAACTTCTAGCTCTAGACATCCTATCTTCTTGCTGCAATGAAACTACCTTTTATAGTACATCATAAGCACTTAATTTCAACTTATTTTCTTGAAGTTTTGTAAGTTACTCTTCTATGTTCCAGCAGAGTATGCTGTTCTGTATAAATCATCAATAATCACAAATCATCAACAAAACGTGCATAGAATTATTCACGGAATTCCAGATAGCTGGGCTGGTAGTGTCACATTTCACCCTCCTCGAAAACTCAAGCTAGTTTTTCAATTGACCCTTAAGAAACGTTGCTTGAGAGGGTTGAGCCCATCTGGGAATACCTTACCCCATTCCCTGTCTTGAGAGCCCATCTGCATTGGCATTGCTAACCCCACTGCCATCCTGCACTCCCATATCTTATGCTTGCAACCCTAGACTCCACCTTAGTAACTTGGTATTTTGCTGGCTGGCTCAATGTAACCATGTTAAGGGATTGTGGTCTGTAACTACAGTGAATTTCCTTCCATACAGTTAAGGCTGAAGTTCCTGTAGTGCCCACATTATGGCTAGGCATTCCTTTTCTACAGCTGCATAGCATTCCTCCCTGAGCAGGAGCCTATGACTGAGATAAACCACTGGGTGCTCTTCTCCCTCTGAGGAAACCTGGCTAAGTACAGCCCCCACCCCATGGTTTGAAGCATCCACCTGCACAACAAATTCTTTGCTGTAATCTGGTCTAGCTAACACAGGGGGTCCTCCCAAAGCTCCTTTAAGCTTCTGTAATACCTGTTCACATGCTGGGGTCCACACTACCTTATCTGGCCTGTTTTTCCTTGTCAGGTCTGTGAGGGGAGCAGCTATGGTACTATAATTGGGGACAAACTTTCTGTAGTATCCCACTGTCCCTAAGAATGCCCTCACCTGCTTTTTGGTAACAGGGGCAGGCCATGCATGAATGGCTTCCACTTTGGCAGGTTCTGGCCTGATCTTTCCACTCCCCACTTTATCTCCCAGGTAGGAGGCCTCTGCCATACCCACCTGACATTTGTTGGGCTTAATGGTCAACCCTGCCCTCTGTAGTCTGCCCAGCACCTCCCTGACATGCTGAAGGTGCACTTGCCAGGAATGGCGGTAGATGGCAACATCATCTAGGTAAGCAAGGGCAAAATGTCCTGCTCCTGCTAGGATATGATATACCAGCCTCTGGAAAGTCACTGAGGCATTTTTCATCCCAAAGGATATATTTGTGAACTCATACAAGTCAAAAGGAGTCACAAAGGCTGACCTCTCTCTCTAGCTCTGGGAGTCAAGGGCACCTACCAGTAACTCTTGGAAAGATCAGTAGTGGTAAAATACTTTGCCCCACCCAGCTGCTCTAGTACTTCATCTGTCCTAGGCATGGGGTAAGCATCTGACTCTGTGTGACTATTTAATTTCCTGTAGTCTACACAGCACCTGGTGCTGGCATCTTTCTTTAGTTCCAGCACCACTGGGGAGGCACAGGGACTGCTGGACTCCTGAATTACCCCTAGTTCCAACATTTCCTGTATCTCCTCCCTCAGATTCTGTTTGACTCTGTCAGGCACCCTATATGGAGCCTGCTTAATAGCCCTTTGGAGTCCTGTATCCACATGGTGCTGCACCAGTTGGGCACACCTTGGTTTCCCAGTGAACATATCCCCAAACTCCTGTAACACTGCTCGGATTTCTCGAACCTGGGTAGGGGATAGCTGTTAGGATATTGCAACCCCTTCCACTGAGGTGTCACTTAGAGTCTCACTGAGGAGTTCAGTCATCAGATCCCCCTCAGACTCCTCTTGTCATCCATTGCAAATACTCAGCACAAGGGCCTCCCTATCATTGTATGGTTTCATCATGTTAACATGGTACAATGTGTGCCCCCTGCCTCCTGCCTGGCAGTTCTGCCATGTAGTTAACATCACTAACCTTCCTTACCACATTGTAAGGTCCCTCCCAGGCTGCCTGCAGCTTGTTGTGTCTGACAGGAATAAGACTAATTACCTGCTGCCCTACAGCATACTCTCTAGCTCTAGCATTCCTGTCATACCAGACCTTTTTCTGCTGTTGGGCTTCTGCCAGGTTCTCCTGGGCCAAGCCCATAAGTTTCTTGAGCCTTGCCCTGAGGTTTAGGACATATGCCACAACAGACTACTTGTGGGATTCACACTCACCCTCCCACTCATCTCGAATCAAATCTAGAGGTCCCTGCACCCTACGCCCATACAACAACTCAAAAGGTGAAAAAGCTGTGGATTCCTGGGGCACCTGTCTGTAAACAAACAACAGATGAGGCAAATATTTGTCCCCCTCCCTCTTAAACTGGTCTGCAAATGCCTGTACTATTGTCTTAAGTGTAGAATTTAACCTCTAAACAGGACCATTAGTCTGGGGATGGCAGTGGGTGGTGTTTAGGTGCTTCACCCCACAGTACTTCCACAGACAAGCCAGCAGGTCTAACATGAAATTGGCACCTCTGTCAATTAGTATTTTTTTTGGGAAACCTACCCTGCTGAAAATCTCTAACAAAGCATTGCCACCTTTTCTGCCTCAATGGATGTCAGAGCCACTGCCTCAGACTATGTTGTGGTTACATTCTTGAACATCAGTACAAAGCATACAGTTCTGTATAAATCATATCAATATTCACAAATGACATAGTATTATTTACAAAATTCCAGATAGCTGGGCTAGCAGTGTCATAGTAACGACAAGTGACTAGGTACCATTCAAGATATTGATATGGTTTATACAGAACTGCTGCATATCCGCAAGTCAAGCTCCACTCAAGTAACCCACATGCACGACCTCAACATGGTCTGTGACATCAATAGGACTTGCTGGTGGGACAGATCTGTGTCCCTGCTGGAGAGGGGCATTGGGTGCTGACTTGTCAGAGCATGGGCTAAATTCCTGGCTAAGCTTGTAAGGGCCTCAGGGCCAATAGCCTAGTAACTTCCTATGATCCCATGATATATGGGATATAACTCACTGTGCTACCATAGGAAGAAGAACTTTAATGAATGCTGGGGTGTTAAAAGTTGATTTTGTAAATCATATGTTTTTATAAACAATAATTCAGAATTTTCTTACACTCAAAAATAAAACTTCACACTGGTTATAATGTTCCTAGCACATTTTTACTTAGTCTAATTTTTCTTTTGGAAAATGTTTCTAATATCAGATAGTGTGGTAGCTAATAACACAAGCAGTGAATTGTTCTCTTCTCTGCAAGTGAAGTAGCTTTTCAGGAAAAACATTGGGCATGACCCTTTATCTGTTAAAGAAGTAATGGCTTGGCCTTCACTGTTCACAAATGTACTGCAGCATGTTTTAGAAAGCAGCTGCTCCATGCTACCTTCTGTAATAAGGGAAAAACACTTAAGATAGATTACATTAAAGACCTGGGTACAGTGAGATAGGAATCTTACATTTGACCAGCAGTTTACCACAGCTGTAAGAAAGGTCTTCAGAGTAACTCATGAAATTCAACAGAATTACTAGTCACATCTATGATGGCATTGTTCCACTGTAGACCCTGATTCCTTCAGCAGTCTCCTGACTAAACTACTGATTCATTTGGAGATGGTTCAAAGATGTTTGGGATGGGATTAGCAAGCTAGATTTCTCAGAGTTCAAAAGCAGTCCATTTTCTTACTATCATATATGAGGTGAGATCTATGCTTTGTTTTCCAGACCATGAAGGACCGAATCCTCTTCAAGAATATTTGTACAGATCATTCCAGTAGGAGTTGTAGTAAGTATACAAACAGAATGAATCTTAAAATATTATACTGCTAGGAGGTCTTAAAACATTCATTAATATTAGTTGCATTCAATGACTCCTTCATATTTAGAACAAGCTTTCCATGTTTAAAACAAAGCCAGACTCTTTTCTCAGCCAAAAAAGACCTTAATAATATATGGTGCAAGTAAGCTTGAGCCCAGAGCAATGCCTGTCAAGCTTCTTAAAAGTCATTAAGCTGTAGGCTTATTACTGAACCTATGAACATTTGCATATATATGTCATTGGTATTATGCCCTGCAGATGTCTGCGACCATTTTGTAATGAAAAGATGATTAGTGTTACGTGGAAAATTAAAGTTTGAGGCATTCTCTTGAACAAAATCAGTAACTAACATGTAAAACTAGGAATATGATCTGATTGCCACTGGCTGTCAATGATGTTTACTATTTATGAGGTTTCTAGTCTACAAGTGTGACTCTGAAGAGATCATACTGTAAATATCCCCATTCAGTAACAAAGTCTTCTCAGCACTTATTTTATTGAATATCATCATGGTAGTCTGCTACGTATCCAGGTGACCATTCCAAAAATAATAGTGGCTTAGGAAGTGAAGTATATTTTAAAATGTTGTTTATGGAGATGTATAACAAAACTGAAGACTTTTGTTGTCGGTAAAATTTGTTTTTACTGACAGTATTCTGCTTTTACACTTGTAATAGTCTATACTCAGCTGTTCAGAAGGATGAGTTGAGGTGGCAGTTATGTTTTATTTCTGTTGTATTCCTTTGAAAATTCTGAGATATGGCATTAGTATCTCTGGCCTGACTGCTTACAGACTGGTTACAGATCCAGTAAATATGCATACTTACTTTCTGGTACGACTTTCGCGGTGGTGCAGCGGTAGTGTTGTTGCCTCACAGTAAGAGGTTCTCCCATTCAATTCTCGGCTTGGGTTGGGAGTGTCTTCTGTGTGGAGTCTGCATGTCCTCCCTGTGATCGAGTGGGCTTTCGAAAGACATGCGTTGAATGGGCATGCCTTTGTTGAAGGTTGGGCGTGGGGCTGGCAACTCAACACCATACAAATCAACTGCCAATCATTAGCAGACCTGACTTCTGCTGTGGTGACCCCTAATCGGGAAAAGCAACAACAACTTTCTGGTACTACTTTCACCTATGTTAGACTTTTTATAAAACCACAAGGTAACACAGCAAAATGTTTTAAGGTGGAACACAAGTAGTATTTGGTTAAATGCTTCAAAATGTTGCCTTTGTTTTATGTTAATTAGTGTATGGGGTTGTGGAAGATATGCATCTGACTACTGTTATTGACCTTGACAAGTCTGAGGAAATACAAAAGTGTCATAATGTAAAGATATATATATATATATATATATATATATATATATATATATATATATATATATATATATATATATATATGTTTTAACTTTGCCTTGGAATTTTCTTCCCTGCCTACTTACCAGGAGTGAATATTTGACCATGTTCAGAATAATTAGATGCGGTGAATTGCATTTTACTAAAACTGCTTTGATGACAATACAAGACCGTTTAATGAAGTGCTAGTTTTCATTGAAACAAAAGGGAATCCTGCAAGCCTTCAGTAGCAACGAGAATGACTTTTTTGCAGTGTAGTGGTTTTGGAACTGGAATAATAATTTGTGGAATTTATATGGCACTGTTTCCGTTACATATTTCTGTATTATATTTTGTTTTGTCAGGAATGGAATTTTGGATCATCACTTTTGAGAACTTACAGCTGAGGAACTTGAATTTCAGTATGTCATTATAAACCCAGATTTGATAATTTTGACAGTTACCTTTCTTAATTTATGTCTTGCTTTTGAGTGTCATACATATGAACCTATAATCATCATATATTAAGAAGTATTTTAAATTTTTGGTTTAGTTAATTTCTAAGAATATACTAGTGTTTTATACTTTTAATACAGTAATTCACCACTATTATTTGGATTACTTGCGTTGTTTGAGTACTGCCTAAGTGCAGCTGTATTTTTATCAAATTGTTTAACACTTTATGGAAACTAGGCATATTGGCGGAGTTAATGCCTCTCATTTAAAACACTTGTCTACACTCCAAATGACTAGGGTGTGGGAACATTCACAGGTATCAGAAGAGCTTGGTGGGAACAGAACTGTAGAATATCTGTGAGTAGTGCACTTTCTGTATTCACACAAGCATGATTTATTTTCAGTACATAGAGTGTATCAATTACACTCTGAATTTGAGAATAAGACAATTGTGATGTGCCTTTTGTAAGGTCTACTCTTGAGATGAATTTCTTGACATTCATTTCTTGAACATATAACAACCTGGTTATAATTAGATTCCAAATCATAATCTTTTATATCTTATTTTTTTTGCAATGTAGTGGTTTTGGAGTTGGATTAATGGAGAGGGAGTAGGTGTGGTCAGCCCTCAAATGATGTTTTATGGAGAGCATGAGAACTACACTAGACTAGTTATTTTAGATGAGATATGGGAATTAATCCAATATCACCCCTAATCTAAATGTTTAAGTTGGTGAGAGTTGTGGAACTTGACCAGCTTTTACTGACATATACCCTCCACCAGTTCCTCTTCATTATCTTATCGAATAGCTGTCCTCACGTGCTACAGTAACATACTGGCCTGACATAAATTGTCAAGCCACTCTGTGAGTGATTGATCACATGCTGCTCTGGCAAATAAAATGCCATAATAAGTGCTTCTGCATAGGGCGGGCCCTCTCTGCACTCCCATAGGGCATGCATTCCCGTTTCCCTGCTGCGTAACTCTGAGCATAGCTGGCCTTAGGCATAGGCCAACTAGGCGGCAGCCTAGGGCGACACTCTAACAGGGGCACTTTTCTAGTATTAATTTGTTGTAAGTAGACCAGGATGGGGGCACCGAGTGGTGTAGTGAGGGGCGCCGTGTAACCCTTTTGCCTAGGGCACCAGTTGACCTAAGGCCGCTCCTGACTCTGAGCATTAACAAACACAGAGAAAATAAAACAGTTGTTACTAAGTAATACCAACAGCTTCCTATTCTCTGTGCTTGCACAAGCTCCAGATCACTGTATTGAGAAAAATAACAATTAAGTATAGCTCAGTGACAGAAACAGAGCCACCAACACTACTTGATGACAGGTACCGTCAATAAAATGGACTCAGACAGTGATGGTTCATAGGTGGATTCCATGATTAGGCACCTCATTCGAATTTTAGAGCATCATTTAGTTGTGTGCTTAGAATACATGAGCTTTTCTTCTGAAACAAATTATTGCTGGATATAGAACTAAAATAGCAGAATTCTAGGACTACTATAAACAAATCAAGGTTGCGATAAAATGATATAACTGAAGCCCATGATAATCACAGAGAAAGCCATGTTGTTAGTGCAAGTTATTCGTAAAATATTAACAGAAAACTCACAAAAATATACTTCCTTAGAGAGAAATGTAAGTTACATATGCTCTACAGTGAATATTAAGTGAAGATAGGTTCCTCTTCTGTGTTGAAGACAACAGAGACTTTTAAGACATATGAATGTTTGACCTGTCTTGGTCTCTATATTACATTTGTTTGAGATCGGTACAGCTCTACCTGTCATTATTAAAATAGTACCACATTGTTCACCATTGCCAAGCTTACCCTTGTTACAGGATGCCCCAAAATACAGTCAATCATGTTCACCTTATAATTCAGATTCATTGGAATTATTTTCACAGCAGTTGCTTCCCATCAGCTCTAGTTTGCAAATATTTTCACATCACTTATCATTGAACAAATAATAATAGTAATTCAAAAGAGAAGTACAGGAGCAAACCAAGGCTGACAGCAAAAATCAGCATAAATCCAGCAGTCACTAAGGCTTATTCAAGCAGCAGAAATACATGCTAGTTCAAACAATGACTAAATCCGTGCCAAAGACAAGTAAAATCCAAACTGTTTTATTGGTAAACACTTTCACCCTGTAAGGGCTTTGTCAAACCAGAAGAAACAAACACTGAATAAAATCAAGTCACATTTTATAAGGAAATAGGGCTGACATCACTTCCTTTTCCTGATTAAAACTTTTCAGTATGCAAAAACAATACATGTATATAAAAGATGCATATAAAAAACTATATATATAAAAACAATATATATATATACATATATAGATATATATATATATATATATATATATATATATATATATATATATATATATATATATATATAAAGAAAACATATCTGTGTATAAAGGCAAACATAAAACATTTTGTTGACATTCTAAAATATGTATGTTTATCTCGCAGTAAGTCTCCTATTCTTAAGAACAGGTTTCAACAGAATTTTGTCATTCAAACCTGGTCTCCGATCTGCTCTAAGTCTGATAATCCATTTTAATTCCAGTGTTTCAGTGTAATTGCATATATCCCCTCCCCTGACACTGGGTTTATTGATCTGTATAACTAAGAATACAAATGAATGTGTATTATCACTGTCTATAATGTGTTTAGAAAGTGCACTGCATGGAGACAGTATGTGGATGTGATAAAGATGTTCCCTTACCCTATCTCGTAGGCGTCTGTCTGTCTTGCCTACGTAGAATGCTTGACAGGCAGTGCACTTGGCTAAATAAATGATGTGATATATTGCAATTAGCACTGAGTTGAAACCTGAAACAATAGGAAGTAACTGGGTGAATAAACTGGGAACTGGTATCTACAAATTTGCAAAAAATACAACAATTACATGTATCAGTACCCACAATATTGTTCAAACACTCATTAGACTGTGTAGAAAGGCGAGGGTAACAAAGTAATCTATGTAGGTTAGACTTGTTCCTATATCTAAAATAAGGCTCCTCACCAACAATGTCTTTGAGTTGTGAATCAAGTAAAAGTAGATTCGAATTCTTGTTCAAAACCTCTCTTATACTGTTTATATCTTGTGTATAACTAACAAAAAATCTAACTGGTAGATTCCTAACTTCAGGACAAATATCAGGGACATTCTCCACTGGATATGGTTGTGAGAAATATGGTCTAGCAATACCATGCCTCAGCTCCAAAACACCTTCAAAATGGGAGGTGATCTCATCTGGCCTATATGCTCTTCATAAAAGCCTGTTGTTTAAATTTGACAACTCTTGTAAGAAGCTATCATAATTTGGATTCTTCCTGGATACTCTTATCGCCTGTCCCCTTATCAGCCTGATAAGCTGGTTCTTATAAATGTAATTGGGTTGCATACTTTCCCGATGTAATAGGGAGTTCCTATAGCATGTTTTTCTAAAGACTCTAGCATTGAGCATCCCATTTGGCAGTCTGTCAACAAAAACATCCAAAAAAGTAATGCAACTAATCGAACTTTCAATAGAAAAGTTCAGAAAAATGGTTAGACTGTTAATCTCTTTATGGAAGTCATCCAAGGCTTTATCTGTACCAGTCCACAGGAGGAAAAGATCATCAACAAAACGTGCATAGAAAACAACATGTTTCTTGAAACTATCTAGGACAAACAGCTTATTACGTTCCCAGTCCAGCATGACAAGATTGGCGTAGCTATTGGCACAGGAAGTGCCCATAGCCACGCCATCCTTCTGAATATAGGCTACCTCATTAAAAAGAAAGATGTTATTTTCCAGGACTATTTCCAACTAAGCACCGAATAAATCCTTCATAGCTGAACTATAGGCTTCGCAACTCTGTAAACATCTCATAACACTCTCAACACCTTCAGAGTTAGGTATCATAGTAAAAAGGGATTGTACATCCAGTATAACCATTTTATAATACATGTATAACAGTAGATCTACAACCTTGGAGTATAAGTCCAGTAAAAAAATTTTGTGTCTTTGAGAATATGTGTAGATTCATTCACCAAGGGTCTGAGGTGTTTCTCAAGGTAAATGGATAAGGGCTCCATTGCCCAACCTCTCCCTGCCACTAGTGGTCTCATTGGTGGGTCTCAGGGAATTTTATGTACCTTGGGGAGGCCTTGGATGATGGGAATCAAGGAATCTATCACATGTAAAAAATTAAACAGGTCTTCATCTATAACCTCGTTGAGTAATAAGTCTTGCAACGTATATGATATGTTACGCACCTTACTCCAGACTTCATTCAAACTAATAATTTCATAAAAATCACAGTCACTTAACATAAGAGTCATTTTTTGAAAATAATCAACACTATTAAACACCACTATGGGTCCACCTTTATCAGCTGGTCTGATAATAAGGTTCTTATCATCCCTTAGATTATTCAAAACTGTTCTCAATCTGGGGGTTAAATTCCCATACCACTTCTTCTTCCTGTTATTCTGATCTAGGGTGTGCAAATCATCCTCTACCAATTTCGTAAAGCCATCTAGTAAGGGATGTAATACTGGTACATAAGTACTAGGTTTTGTAAAAATCTTATTATGCAGAGTGTCCTTAGATGAAATACCATAGTCCAGTTTAAGTTGGACATTCCGACTAAACAACCTCACATCTACAATAGTGTCTGTGATTTGACTCCTA
This sequence comes from Protopterus annectens, assembly GCF_019279795.1. Taxonomy (NCBI): domain Eukaryota; kingdom Metazoa; phylum Chordata; order Ceratodontiformes; family Protopteridae; genus Protopterus; species Protopterus annectens. The sequence continues at coordinate 1,566,383,748 of NC_056733.1, read as the reverse complement.
ACTGAAGGTATGAAAGATAGACCCCTGTTAAGAATCTCTATTTCATCCTCGGAAAACACCCTGTCTGAAAGATTCCAAACTAATGTCTCGGGACTTTGTCCCACATCTTCTTCAGTGTTTGTCCCATAAATTCTCCTCCTGAGGCTTTCCTTTTCTGCCTGCCCCGACTCATGGATCTGTTCCTCCCTCCTCTGTGTTGTTCGTCTATGGGGAAAGGGGTAAACCCATGTACACCTACCAAAGAGGGTTCCTTCCTTCTGACCGAAGGAACTGGGAGTGGTTGTGATGTGGCATTGGGATGAAGGGTGGGCATAGTCTGTACTGAGATATAAACAGTATAAGAGAGGTTTTGAACAAGAATTGGAATCTACTTTTACTTGATTCACAACTCAAAGACATTGTTGGTGAGGAGCCTTATTTTAGATATAGGAACAAGTCTAACCTACATAGATTACTTTGTTACCCTCGCCTTTCTACACAGTCTAATGAGTGTTTGAACAATATTGTGGGTACTGATACATGTAATTGTTGTAATTTTTGCAAATTTGTAGATACCAGTTCCCAGTTTATTCACCCAGTTACTTCCTATTGTTTCAGGTTTCAGCTCAGTGCTAATTGCAATACATCACATGTCATTTATTTAGCCAAGTGCACTGCCTGTCAAGCATTCTATGTAGGCAAGACAGACAGACGCCTATGAGATAGGGTAAGGGAACATCTTTATCACATCCACATACTGTCTCCATGCAGTGCACTTTCTAAACACATTATAGACAGTGATAATACACATTCATTTGTATTCTTAGTTATACAGATCAATAAACCCAGTGTCAGGGGAGGGGATATATGCAATTACACTGAAACACTGGAATTAAAATAGATTATCAGACTTAGAGCAGATCGGAGACCAGGTTTGAATGACAAAATTCTGTTGAAACCTGTTCTTAAGAATAGGAGACTTACTGTGAGATAAACATACATATTTTAGAATGTCAACAAAATATTTTATGTTTGCCTTTATACACAAATGTGTTCTCTTTATATATATATATATATATATATATATATTGTTTTTATATATATATTTTTTATATACATCTTTTATATACATGTATTGTTTTTGCATACTGAAAAGTTTTAATCAGGAAAAGGAAGTTATGTCAGCCCTATTTCCTTATAAAATGTGACTTGATTTTATTCAGGGTTTGTTTCTTATGGTTTGACAAAGCCCTTACAGGCTGAAAGCACTTACCAATAAAAAAGCTTGGATTTTACTTGTCTTTGGCACGGATTCAGCCATTGTTTGAACTAGCATGTATTTCTGCTGCTTGAATAAGCCTTAGTGACTGCTGGATTTATGCTGATTTTTGTTGTCAGCCTTGGTTTGCTCCTGTACTTCTCTTTTGGATTATTTATTTAATTTACTAGTAACAGGAGCATTTGGACCATGATAACACTTACTCTTACAGTAAATAATAATAGTAGCTTATAGAAATCAGTACATCAATGCCATCATATTTACCATTCTTGTTACCTCTTGCAATAATCACAATACATTAAATAAAACACAGAGGTGTCAGGTGGATTAAATGGCTGCAGCCATGTGTTTATTGCCAATTATTGCCAATGTCCTTTACTAAATCCAGTTGATGGAGATGTGCGCAAGGCAGGAATGTCAGGTTGGCCATTTATTTATTCATTTCATAGCAAGGCCCTAAACACTACAGAAGAGCAGACAGCATTGGCAATATCTGCCCCTTCCAATAATCATACCCACATGACAAGATTTCTTCTCATGACATTCTCAATTCCTCTGGGCTGCCTTACAATCTGACAATGAGCCATTGACTTGCCAATAAATCCCCTAGTAATAATCCCCTTGGGGCTGTCTGGTCTGTGGAAGGTCCAGCTAAAGAGTCCTGTGACTTCCCCCCAACTTACTTTGGCCTCCCTTACCTTTCCTGCCTTCTGCCACAGAAGGGAGGAAAGCACATCTCAAGTTACTCAAAGTGTAGGCCCTTTAGTGCTAAACCTGATTGTAATTCCTTGTAAAAAACCTGCATTCCTTCCTCTGACAGATGAACCCATCCCCAGCATACCTGTCTGGCCAGTTGACCTAATGCCAGGGTGGGAAATTTACACCTCACCGATGCTCCTTAATAACATATCCACAGTATTATTAATTTTCCGCCTCATCCTTTCCACTGTCTTGGTTGACCTAGCCTCCTCCACCTTATTTTCTGAACTACTTCTGATCAGCAGATTATAGCCTAAGGCCAACAATCATGTAAATACTTTACCTCTTGTACCATGAACTCCAATAGCTCTCTTATTAGGTTCATAGGTTGGTACTAGGCTATTGTTCTAGGGCCTATACAAGCCTAGCCATAACAATTCCCTGACTATTTCTCCCCACACTATTTACTTCCCTGGACCCCTATCTAGCAGGGTGACTGACGTGATCCCCAGGGTGAATTTCATTTCTCCAATCCATTCGTCAAGGTTCCTTTTGAAGAGGGCCAAAGAGTCACTCTGCTTGACATGTATGGGCAGTCTATTCCAGAGTCTGGGGAGTCTCTGGGTCAGGAACCTATCCCTCCAGCATGTTTTGTTTATTGTGATGACAAGGTTTAGATCCCTAGAGCATGTGGCTCTGAGGGATGGATATTTCTTTAAGTGTAGCATGTCCAACAGCTCTGGGGACATGGCCTTGTATGTTAAGCAGAGATTGCCTCTGAGCAGACGATATGCGACAGATTATAGCTGGAGTTTTATAAGGTGGTCAGTGTAGGGCATCTGATTTAGGCCTGTGATTCTTTTAGTGAGGTATTTCTGCGGCCTTTCCAGTTGTTGCAGATGTCTTGAGAGGTACATACCAAATGGGGCATTGTATTCTATAATGGGTCTAATGAGGGATGAGTACAGTGGGGCAATGACTTCCTATTTTCTGGATGAAAAGCCCTTAGTGATGAGGTGTGCCACATAGAAGGATTTCCTGACTGTTGTGGAAATGTGGTTATCGAAGGTGAGACTACTGTCCACCTGTGTCCCTAAGTCTCTTATCACACTTTCGGTGTTTAGTGTACTGCAACCTATATGGTAATTCATGGGTACATGCTTTTTCCCAAAGGGGATAACTATACATTTCTTGGCATTGAGCTTGAGCCCATGGCTGTGGCACCAAGCATCTGTTTCTGTAAGGCCCTTTTGTAGAGTATCCACATCATTTGGGGATTCAATAATGCTCCCAGTTTGTAGTCATCTGCGAACTTTGTTAGCCAGAGTCCCTTAGTGTTGGCCTGTACTTCAGAGAAGTAGATGCCAAACAAGAGCGGTCCCAGGACTGAACCTTGAGGTACTCCACTTGTCACTTGTCTGGAGCTAGATTTGGAGTCAGCTACTTTTACAGTGTGGGTTCTGTCAGTGAACCAGTTGGCAACCCATTGAGTGACATAGGGATTAATGCACAGCTTAGCAAGTCTATCTATGATTCCAGAGTGGGGGATGGTGTCAAAGGTCTTGGCGAGGTCCAGATAGCCTGTGTGGACCGCCTTACCCTCATCCATGGCTCTGGAGACTGATTCAAAGAATTAGAATTAGGCACTGGCAAATGTTGTTACTCCCTAAGAGTAGAAAAATGCTGCCATTCTTTTCCTCCTTCTAGCTGCCAGGTGGAACACTGACCTCAGTTGATGCCATTGCATGCCTGATACCCCAAACCAAACTGCTTCATAACCACCTTGATTCCACCTCTGGGGAGAAGAGACTGACCTGGCTTGAACCCAGCACTGAAGCCTCCAAATAAAAGAATGCCCCACCAACCAAATGTACTTCTGATCTGCCACCATGTGTGATGAAACAGAAGAACAGGAGTTAAAGACATTTGCACCTGACATAAGTTTCATAAGCGTTGGATTTCAGCCTTCCCAGTCTCTTTATGTCAGCCTGTGATGCTCCCATTGCATGTGCATGAGAAGCTCCACCTATCTGAAAAAAATCTCATGTATATCTATCTGTGTCTAATACTGATAGTTTAACTGACTGTTTTAAGACTGCCCTCACCTGGCACTGTGTAAGGGGGTCACCTCATTGATGACAAAATAATGGGACATTTAATATAACCCTATAGCTGTGATACTCCAACATGACTGTGGACAACTTCAATTCTACACTCGTAGGGGTAACCACCCTCACCCACTGACCTTGCCCTTCCTCGGCCATTTTGATTTTAGATATATGAACCTAAGTGTCATCTTCGAGCAACTGCACATGTACCAAAGTTAATACTGTTCATTGGTCTATCTTCTTGCTTAATTAAACAATCTCTGACCACCTAAAAGCCCCACAGAAAGCCAGCAGAAAAGTAGCCCTAAATAATGCTACTGCATATGCAGAAAAATGAGCCACTAACATAGCCAGCCATAACCTGGGTAGTACTGCTGGACCTATGGGGTATCTTTTATCTAGGAACTGGGGTGTTTTCCTCCCCCAACCTTTAAACATTGCTCAATCTTGAAAAGAATTAGCCAAGTCACTTAGCCCTAGAGCCTAATGAAACCAATTTAAAGCTGACATTGTGCTTCTTGCCATCCCTAAACTCCAACCTCTTTCCTTCATTACCACACTGCAAGCCCTGATTTGGTGAGGAGGTATTGGCCATGTTGGCTTGCAGCCTCTGCAGAATCTTATCTGCAAGAATTGCTGAATCCATTTATTATGCCTTACCCTTGTCCTTGCACCGATGGCATTAGACATTAGCCTATATTCTCAGTTGCCCATAATTCCCATAATTGATGTGGCACTCATTCAGGAGTAGGTTTTGCATTGGGAGCCAGGAACTTGAACCTGGGCCACTGTAAATGAGGAAGGGAATCTGCTAATGAATTATCAACGCCTGATATCTGTTGTGCCTTAAATGTAACATTTAATGTCAAACACTTTACAGTAAAATTCCTCATCATGTTGCCCAGTACTCCTATAACCCTAGCTGATTGTTCACAATGTGCACAATGCTACTGTTATCAGAGCGAAGCCAAACCACACTATCCTTCATCTGCTCCCCCCAAATTTCCAGGGCCACTATAACTGGAAAAAATTCTATTTCAACAATTGAAAGGCTCACTTGCATTTAACTTGATCCACCCATGCCCCACTGAATCACTGCCTCTGGAAATAGCCACCAAAACCACACCCCCCTGCAGCATTTGTGAACACCTGAAGTGGGGGTTGTCTCACCTGTTCCTGCCATATTGCCACCCCATTTTATCCTGTTAAAAATTTTTAACCATACCTTTAAGTCTCTCTTCATGTCTTGCAAATCCTAAATTTTTAGCAATACATTTAAGCCTTTCTTCATGTCTTGTGAAATCCTGATCCAGTGGTATGGTTTTGTAAAACTGGACCTTTTCACAGGTAGCCGCCTCATGAATGACTACTCCACTGGAAGTACCCTGCATGCAAAATTCATCAACCAAACTAAGTCTTAACTGTTTGAGTGTTATCTTGCTTTGGCACAAAACTTGATTCAAGGCTGACTGTAACTTCTTAACTCTGTCTAAGGGAAGCATGCATTGAACTTTCAAACTATCATCAATCTCTATGTCCAAAAATGCTAATCTATTTGTTGGGCTCTCCACTTTATATGTTGCTAAAGGTGCCCCTAATTCTTTGCATATTTGATTGAAGATATCTACAGCTCACTGACATTCACCAGTGTCTTTACTCCCTACAAATAGAAAGTCATCCGGATAATGAACAATGTTGTCTTCACCTATCCTGTGTGCCAGTACCCAATGCAGGAAGATGCTAAGCTCTTTGAAAGTAGTGCATGCAATAGAACACTCTTTTGGCATGTATCTATTCATAACTATATCCAGATAGTCTTTTGCAGATTTCAGGTTCTTTAATAATACAACCTTTTTTCTTACCTTTTGCTGGTATCCTGAACCCTGTAATAAACTCTTCTTCTAACAATGGCACTGCCTCTCTACCTGGATAATCCTTGAGCTACTTACTTAAAATGTCCCTCTTACTGAAGTCAGAAGATGGTTTTGTGTACTCTTTAAAGGGATGTGACATGTAAAAGTTTTATTCTGGGGGGCTGAGAGATGAAACATGCCTTGGCAGGGTGGTTTGTCTTTACGCATGTCATGCACTGATGCCAAAATTTGCATTGTAATTGATTCCAGTAGTGGTCAAATTAAGAGTTAACTATGATAAACCATATATACATATATACATACATATATACTGATAAACATATATACATACACACACACACACACATATATATATATATATATATATATATATATATATATATATATACACATACATACACAGAGATACATATAAACACGTAGCTATATAATATATACATAAATATACAGACACACACACACACACACACACACACACATATATATATATATATATATATATATATATATATATATATATATATATATATATATACCCACACACTCACACACACACACACACACACACACACACACACACACACACACACACACACACACACACACACACACACACACACACACACACACCACACATACACACACACACATGCATATATGTATATATAGACACATACATGTACATATACACACTTATATAAATGCTCATTGTGCTTAGATATCAGTTGTAGCATTTGGGTTATTTCATTGCTATCATCCGAAAATGATATTAAGAATCTTAAAGTTTTCATTCCCTTCTGAAAGCCTGCTTGGTTTATTGCACTGCTGTAAGTTTCTACCTTCAGAAGTATAAAATGTATCCTTAAATTACTGTTTCTTACTAAAACATGATTATTAATTATTATTACTATCATCATCATCATTACTTGATATACCTTTCAAAAATGAGAACTTTGATTTTCATCCACTGTCCTGCAAAAATTGGGCACTATGAAGCACAACTATGCTTGTCTACTGATCTACTACTAAACACTGAAATGCCATTCATTTGTTTTAACCACTTTTGTTTGGTACCAACATCATTTATTCATCTGTTTGCTAATAAAAAGGTGAGGGAAAGTCATCAGAGTGTATATGGCCCTGACCCATTCTTCCTGAAGAGCTCCAAATAAATATCTGCAGAATAATCCAAAAGTGATTTAGAAATGCTGACAACCTATCTTAACACACTGTTACTGAGTAGTAATTTACCACACTACAAGCTAAACCATATAACCAGTATGACTCAACCTGCATGACAACACAGCATAATGTTTGTCTTTTCGGCTTTTCCTTATGGGTCGTCACAGTGGAACTCCAGTCCACTAATGATTGGCAGTAGATTTTTATGGTGCCGAGTTGCCAGCCCAACGTCCAGCCTTCAGTGAGGGCACGCCCATTCACGCATGTCTTTCGGAGGCCACTCGACAGCAGGGAGGACATGCAGACTCCACACAGAAGGCACTCCAGCCGAGAATTGAACAGGAAAACCTCTTGCTGTGAGGCAACAGCACTATCGCTGTACCACCGCGGCATGACAAAACAGCATAATACAACCATGTAAATTACCCCACTCAACACCCCAAGTGAATTCAAGAGTCATTTTTATAATATAGTTAGCCAGTCAATAATCCCAGATATTAGTTTTTTGTACTTTTTATTACTCAGAAAATGCACAGTACTGAAGAAACTCTGGTCCTCTATCAACTTTTTTAAGTGAATTTCATTCTTCTTCTTTTTCTTTTGGCTGTTCCCATTAGGGGTTGCCACAGCGGATCATCTGTTTCCATTTCTTCCTGTCCTCTGCATCATTCTCTATCACACCAACTACCTGCATGTCCTCTCTTACCACATCCATAAACCTTAACTTAGGCCTTCCTCTTTTCCTCTTACTTGGCAGCTTCATCCTTAGCATCCTTTTCCCAATATACCGAGCATCCCTCCTCAGCACATGTCCAAACCAACGCAATCTCGCCTCTCTGGCTTTGTCTACAAACCTTCCAACCTGGGCTGACCCTCTAATATACTTATTCCTAATCCTGTCCACCCTCATCACACCCAGTGCAAATCTTAACATCTTTAACTCTGCCACATCCAGCTCAAACTCCTGCCTTTTTGTCAGTGCCACTGTCTTCAACCCATATAACATACCTGGTCTCACTACCCTCTTGTAGACCTTCCCTTTCACTCTTACTGGTACTTGTCTGTCACAAATCACTCCTGACACTCTTCTCCACCCACTCCATCCTGCCTGTACTCTCTTCTTCACCTCTCTTCCACACTCGCCATTACTCTGAACTGTTGATCCCAAGTATTTAAACTCATCCATCTTTGCCAGCTCTACTCCCTGCATCCTCACCATTCCTCTATCCTCCCTCTCATTCACACACATATATTCTGTCTTAGTCCTGCTGACCTTCATTCCTCTCCTCTCTAGAGCATATCTCTGCCTCTCCAGGGTCTCCTCAACCTGCTCCCTACTCTCAATACAGATCACAATGCCATCTGCAAACATCATAGTCCACGGGGACTCCTGTCTGATCTCATCTGTCAACCTGTCCATCACCTTTGCAAATAAGAAAGGAATCAGAGCTGATCCTTGATGTAATCCCACCTCCACCTTAATCACATCCGTCACTCCCACTGCAGACCTCACCGCTGTCACACTACCCTCGTACATATCCTGTACCACTCTTACATACTTCTCTGCCACTCCCGACTTCCTCATACAATACCACAACTCCTCTCTGGGAAACCTGTAATATGCTTTCTCTAAGTCCACAAAGACACAATGCAACTCCTTCTGACCTTCTCTGTACTTCTCCATCAACACTCTCAGAGCAAACATCGCATCTCTAGTCCTCTTACCTGGCATGAAACTATACTGCTGATTACTAATCATCACCTCCCTTCTTAACCTAGCTTCCACTCTTCTTTCCCATAACATCATGCTGTGACTGATCAGTTTTATCCCTCTGTAGTTACTACAGCTCTGCACATCACTCTTATTCTTATAAATTGGTACCAAACCACTTTTTCTCCACTCCTCAGGCATCCTTTCACTTTCCAAAATTTCATTAAACACTCTGGTTAAAACCTCCACTGTCATTTCTCCTAAACACCTCCATGCTTCCACAGGTATGTTATCTGGACCAACAGCTTTTCCATTCTTAATCCTCTTCATAGCTATCCTTACTTCCTCCTTGCTAATCTGTTGCACTTCCTGATTCACTATCCCCACATTATCCAGTTTTCTCTTTCTCTCATTCTCTTCATTCATCAGCCTCTCAAAGTACTCTTTCCATCTGCACAACATACTCTCCTCACTTGTGAGTACATTTCCCTCATTATCCTTTATCACTCTTACCTGCTGCACATCTTTCCTAGCTTGGTCCCTCTGTCTAGCCAATTGGTACAGGTCTTTTTCTCCCTCCTTAATGTCCAACCCTTCATATAACACCTCATACACCTTAGCCTTAGGCTTTGCTACCTCTCTCTTTACCATGCACCTCATCTCCTTATATTCCTGTCTACTTTCTTCATCTCTCTGACAATCCCACTTCTTCTTCGACAACTTATTTTTCTGTATACTCTCCTGTACTTCCTCATTCCACCACCAGGTCTCCTTGCCCTCCTTCCTCTGTCCAGATGTCACACCAAGCACCTTTCTAGCCGTTTCCCTTACTAGCTCTGCTGTAGTTACCCAGCTGTTTGGTAACTCTTCACTTCCACCCAGTGCCTGTCTTAACTCTTCCCTGAACTCCACCTCACAATTACCCTTTTTCAGTTTCCACCATTTGATCCTTGGTGCTGTCCTCACACTCCTCCTCCTCTTCTTGATCACCAGCATCATCCTACAGACCACCATTCTATGTTGCCTAACTTCACTTTCCCCTGTCACCACTTTACAGTCCCCAATCTCCTTCAAACTGGCCCTCCTGCACAGGATATAATCAACCTGTGTGCATCTCCCTCTACTCTTGTATGTCACCCTATGCTCCTCCCTCTTGTTAAAATATGTATTCACCACAGGCATGTCCATCCTTTTTGCAAAATCCACTAACATCTGATGTTCTGCATTCCTTTGCTTAACACCATACCTACCCATCACTCCTTTAACCAAGAAGTTGAAAGGAATGCTGCAACCTCTGCCTAATGTTACAGAGGACTTTCTGACTATTAGATTGGAGTTTTATTATTAATATTATTACTGTTGTTATTATTGTTATTGGTATTATATTATTATTATTATTATTATTTTATTTATTTATTCTACATTTGTGAACCGGGTATTGTCTGACTGGGCAAGAAGCCCATTTTCAGCAAAGACTCATGGAGAAAAGCTCCCAAGCAATGGTTACAAAAAAATAAGATAAAAAGAAAAAATAATATACACATTGTACAACTGAGTAAAGTTACAGGTATTGAATAAACATTGAAGGAAAAACAAAACATGGTACAAATATGAAAAAATATGAACTATCAAGTTCCGATTACATAGTAAAAAATAAGATTTTATTTTTTTTTGTAGGATTGACATGTGTTGTCATTAATAGGCTACTAATTCTAAGCATAAGATCAAGGAAAAAATAAAATAGAATATAACAGAATGAGCAGAGTGGAGATAGCTTAGCCAGGTCAAGTACAAGAACATAACCAGTGGTTTGAGTAGCATTCTAGTAGGTACTGTTTGAAGTCATGCTTATCAGGATAGGATAGAATTTGCTGTGGAAGTAAATTCCAAACTTTAGATACTGAATGGTTATATAGTGCGGCACCATGAAAGTTATGAGATTTACTAATATTGAGTAGTAATTTATCAGCTGACTGAAGTGAGGTCAGATTAGTATAGGGTTGAACAAGGTCAGATATGGCTGGACAGTGGTCAGGTTTATGGATAATAGAGTGAGCAACTATTAACTGATTAAGAGTGAGTAAGTGAGGGAGTTCAATCCAGCCAAGTTGTTGAAGTGCAGTACAATGATGTGATCTATGTGGGAGGTTTACAGCAAATTTAGCAATTTTATTATTGCAAGATTCAAGGTTGTTTGTCTGATTTATGAAGGTTTACAAATATTTGAGAACAGTAAAGTAATGTAGGTAGGAGATGAGCCCTAGCTGTGGCGAATCTGGCATGATTGGTGAGATATGGTTTAGCCCGATAAAGAGCACCTAGTTTAATATGGACTTTTTTGATTGTTAATGCTATGTGACTATCAAACTTTAGGCCATTGTCTATAGTTACACCAAGATGGTTTGTTCTATGTAGCTCCCACTGTATTTCATGTAGAAGTAATAGACTGTAGTTTTCCATTACATCACAAGGTGGAGCTCCTTTTCAGGAGTATAAAAGACAATTCTGAAAGTGAAAGAAGAGACTGGAAGACTAGCTGAAGGAGGGAAGACTGAAACACATAGCTGAAGGGAAAAGGGCCTTGCAGCATGACTGGATTTTCTTTTCTAGTGCTTTGGGACAGGGAAGTGAAGAGCAGATTGAGTTTGTCTCTAGCTGAAATCCTGGATAATGGTATTTTGTGGAATCAGGAGAGAAGTCTGAAACCAGTAGCTCCATGCCTGCTATGATTCAGCAAGAAAAGGAGTTCCCTTGGGCCTATTACTGAGAAGCCATAAATGATTACCAGAGTTCTAGTAAGTGATTTTCTACTTTTCTCATCAGAGGAACCACTGCTCCTGGTCACTAGGATATTCTCAACGAGGTGGTGAGATGCTGTGGCCATCATTTTATATCTTTATAAGACTGTGGTTCCCCACTAAATGCTTTCTGGATTACAAATAACTGGGATCCATATGAGATCCAACTTGGGCCCCATCATGCCGGCAGCAAGACTGTAAATAGTCACTGGTCAGTGAACAGGGTATAATAGAGTGTTTCATAGTTGGTCTGTTTAGAATTGATCAAGGGGTAAAGGGTGTTAGTACTGCTGAATGACATTGCATTCTCTCATATTTGTATTGTGGCACTATAAAACTTTATTGTTCAATGATAATGCATTTTGCCGTGGTAGTACTGCTGCCTTAAAGAATCTTTACTGCTCAATGACATTGCATTTTCTCATGTTTGTATTGTTGCATTATAAATCCTCATTGTTCAATGACATTGCATTTTGCTCATGTTAGTACCGCTGTCTTCAAGAATGTTGCTACTCAATGACATTGCATTTTCTCATATCTGTATTGTATTATGACTATTTTATTGCTTAAAGACATTGTATTTTTCCCATGTTTGTATTGCTGCATTATAAAGCTTTACTGCTCATTGATATTGCCTTCTTTGTGCATGTTGAATGTCAAGACTTTCTTCTGTTGAGTTCTAGAGAAGAGGGTGAATGTATGTTTTTATTTCATGCATATCTCACCTTGCTTTATTGCTAAGTGGTGCACCGTCGAAATAATTTGTTTATGGTTGTGCTATTGCCTTTTTAAACTAGATGTGTCAACTAGAATAAAATCTGCCCCTCTTGCAACCTTGGTGTGTTGGGTCAATAGGGGTATCACCAGAGTCAGGTAGGAAGGAATTCATATCTATTCAGCTACACCTGCGGGTGTGCTACATATGGGTTCAATAACTGTGCCATTGGAGGAACAGATAGAAAGTGGATATTGTTTATTTGTTGTGGAAGAATTGGAAAAGACCATGTGCTTGGTTTTGTTTCTGTTTAAAATGAGTTGATGGACTGTTAAGTAATTTTCAATGCTGTGCAGGGAATTCTGGGTTTTATGTTGGAGTTCATTCAGAGTGGGGGCAGAGCAGATAAAGGAAGAATCATCTGCATATTGAAAGCACTAAGGGCTTTTCATCTAGAAAAAAGGAGGTCATTGTCCCACTGTACTCATTAGACCCATTATAGAGTACAACACCCTGTTTGGTATGTACCTCACAAGACATCTGCAACAGCTGGAAAGGCTGCAGAAATACCTCACTAAAAGAATCACAGGCCTAACGCAGATGTCCTATGCTGACCGTCTAAAAAAACTCTGGCATATCGTCTACTCAGAGGCGATCTCTGCTTAACATACAAGGTCATGTCAAACCCTGAGCTGTTGGACATGCTCCACCTAAAGAAATCCCAATCCCTCAGAGCCACATGTTCCAGGGATCTAAACCTTGTCATCACAATGAACAAAACATGCTGGAGGGATAGGTTCCTGACTCAGAGACTCCCCATACTCTGTAATAGACTGTCCATACATGTCAAGCAGAGTGCCTCCTTGGCCCTCTTCAAAAGGAACCTTGACGATTGGATGGGAGATAGGAAATTCACCCCAGAGATCACTTCAGTCACCCTGCTAGACAGGGGTCCAGGGAAGTAAATATTGTGGGAAGAATATCCTGGGAATTGTTTGGCTAGGCTTGTATAGGCCCTAGGGCCGATAGCCTAGTACCAACCTATGAACCTATGATAAAGGCAGGATTAGCTAAAAATGATGAAAATAAGAGGGCAAAGAATAAAACCTTGTGGGACACCAACAGTAACGGGCAGTAAGGGAGAGAGATTATTATCCCAAAAGGTAGCTTGTTTACAGTTAGAGAGATAACTATGAGACCAGCCTAATGTTTCAGTGCTGAAATTGAATGTAGCAAGTTTGTTGAGAAGTCTTTGATTTGATGAGAGACAGTGTCAAAAGCCTTTGACATGTCAAGGAAGGTGGCAAAGATGTATTTTTTTTGTTTTTGAGGAGATTAATGGTATTGGTGAAACTTAATAGAGCAATATTAGTACTGTGTTTGGCGTGAAGGCCATGCTGGGAATCTGATAAAAGGTTGTTCTTTAGGAGGTAGTCTAATGTTTGTTTATGTAAGCATTTTTCTAAGATTTTGGCTAGTGGGGAAAGGATGGCTATAGGTCTGCAGTTGGATAGATCTGTGTATGATGCTCTTTTGTGAAGGGGTATGACATGGGATATTTTCCAGGAAGGGGGACATACTGTTAGGAAACTGAGTGGTTAATAAGTATAAGAGATGGATAAAGCAGAAGGTTTTAGAAAGTCACCTGGTAACTCATCTGCGGAAAGGTAGCAGGGTTTTATTTTACTTAGTAGGTTTTGTATATAACTAGTTTGGATTGGTTTAAGAGAGAAAGGAGGAGTGTTGAGACAAGAAGAAGACGGTAATGGAGAGTGGTGAATTTTCTGTTTTGTTACGTAATGTGGTTATTGAGGTAATAAAGTAGGTACTGAACTGAGTAGCTATACAGTCTGTATGGTGGTTTGTTGCAGGGGATGGAGTGGTGGGTTTCCCATTTTGGTATCTCATCTGTCAAGTTTGAAAGTATTTTTTTTTGTCTTGTCTAATTTGTTTTTTGCATTGATTTCTGAGGTAAAATTTGTATTATTTTTGTTTTTGTGATAGAGTCCAGGCTGTCCCTTTGCTTAAGTAGAAGAATAGTTTATTTGGACAAGTATGGTAGTTTTTTATATTTAGCACAAAATTTCCTGAGTGGAAGAAGGTTGTTAAGTACCTGCAGAAAAGTGGTATTGAAATACTGTACTGTAAGGTCTAATTGAAGAGTTTTTAGAGGTGACCAGTCATAATCTTTTGAAAGTGTGTTAAATAAGATGGGGGAAAACTGCTTCTTGTTACGTACATATTGAAATGCAACATTGTTAGTACTATGAGTATGTTTTCTGATAAGATAGGTTGGGTGGTGATCACTTAGGGAGTCTGGGAGACAACCAGTGATGTAATTATTGTTGGGTTTGTTTGTTAGAATCCAGTGAAGTAAAAAATGTTGGTTGGAGACCTTGTCTATACGGGTAGGCTGAGTGATATATTAAGTAAAGGCAAATAGGTTAATAAAGCTGGTGGGAGAGGAAGAAGACCAGGTAAGCCAGTCAAGGTTAAGCCACCAAGTATAATAGTTTCTTGAGAAAAAAAGGAGGAGGCCCATTCCAAGATGTGTTCAATGTTTGTGATGTTATTAGCAGGGGGGAGTTAGATGGGTATAAATATAATGGATTTACCAGTATTAATGTCTAGCCAAGTTGGTAATATTTCTGCAGAAGGGACATGAGGTGGAGTGGTATTAGGATGTACTAAGTTGAGGTTTTCTTTGAACATTATAGCAATGCCACCGTCATGTTTGGACAATTTGTGCTTTCTTATGATACTACAGCCAGGAGGAAGCAATTCTATGTTTTTTATATGGGACTTGAGCCAAGTTTCAGTGATTATAGCTATATCTGGGAGTAGTGGGCAATAACAGCATGGAAATCATGAGCTTTATTGAGGTTGGAGTGTATTACATGTAAGTCAGAGTATTGTCCGTGGAGTGGTGGTAGGGTAATGTTAGAAACCGAATCTGGAGAAAGAGGAGGGTTTGAAGATGTGGAGAGTGCAGGGCCAGGGTTTCAGTGAATGTCAGACTGAGGCAGTAGAGTGGAAAGGACTTTAGTTTGTAGAGAGGTCTGTGCAGTGAATACTGGAAAATGGAAAATAGGTGTGGGGAGATATACACTGAGTTGTGGAGGTAGGGTATCATGGGCAGTGTAGGGGAGGGGTAGATTATAGGATAGTGGGAGTGGTAGGAGGTGGAATACATAGATATTAGTAGTAGAGATATTAATGATGTGATGAAGATGAGAGGTTTTATTGGCACCGTGGTGAAAGGAATCCTAAAAGAAGAATGCTAATTATTAGGTTTAATAAAGAAGGATGCTAAGAAAGAGTAAAAAATGGACTGAAATTAGGTGTTGTACAGAGGTGCAGATTGGGTATTGGGAAAAAGTAATGGATGGTAGAAGATATAATATGTGAGAGAGACAAAGTTATGGAGGAGGGAGGGGGTATGAGGTTGTGGGTGTGATTGTTGTGGTGTAAGGAAATGATGTAGGTGTAGAGAAAATTACAAACAGTCAAGGAGGAGGAAACATAGAATTTGTTAGAATAGTGACTGGAGAGTTGGGAGAGGTGTGGTGTAAGGGGTGTGACTTGGACAGGTATAAACTAGAGGAAAGTGAGGGTGGGTGGACATGGGGGTAAGGATAGGCAGACAGAGCAGGTTGGACTGACTGTGGAGGCAAGGGGGAAAATAGAAAGAAACAATCAGTGTGCTGTGGTGTGGACAGGTAAGTTATGGCCAGTTAAAGGTGGCTGAATTAAAAAAAATGAGAATTATGCAGGCACATAAAGTGGCCTTCGGTTTGGGATGCTACACTATTTAATTCTGATAGATATAACCCTAGGGCAAAAAAAAAACTACATATAAAGACTATAGAACTGGCAGTGTGCAATAAAGATATATTAAGACACTGTCTTTACTCAGTTTATCAGTATGATGCTGGGGAGTCAGCTCAAGGACTGCTAGGGTTCAGGGAAAAGTTGAGATGTGAGGAAATGTTGCCATCTGGTGGTGAAGAGAGGCATAAAGTCAGTTTGATGTAAGAGAAAAGGAGGCAGGAGGGGGAATTAGATTCCAAGTGTGAGTCCTGGCATCATGTGCAGGCCACTAAGATAAGATGAAAAACTAGAAAACAACAGTTCTAAAAATACAGTACAACACGCACCAAATTTGTATGAAAGGGTTTTTGCTTCTTATTCTAATGTATCCTATGTTTGCTTGTACAGGGCATAGTCCAGTAAATTCCAGGTGGTGGGAAATTGAAGGTATGTGAGGGAAAAAATAAAACAATGAGCATAGTCAGATGTAACGAGCTGAAAAGGAAAAAGTAAAGAAATGATATGCGGTAATAATAACCCCCACACACAAAGGCAGTACACAAGAAAAATAAAAGGCAGGGGCACAGGGTGGGGGATAAGAAAGGACTAGAGGTAGAACATAATCTATATGGAGACTAGAGTGGAAATAATAGCTACAGACAGAGGGTCAGTGCAGATTTTGTGTATATACTGATAGTGAAAAGGTAGAGATGCAGGGAGTGAGAGGAGTGAGTGGAATGGTGGACAAAGGTCAGAGTGTGAAAACAACAAGCTAGAGATACAGTATAACAAAAAACACACAGGAAAGACAGCCAGCAGTAATTATTGAAATGGAAAACAAGGCTAGAAATGCAGCTTAACAAAATAATAAATGCGGGGTGCACAGAGCTAATTATTGCAATGTAGAAAGGTAAAAAGGAACCTGGCTACAGTGTAAAAACAAAGCATCCAGCCATAGACTGCAAAGTAGGAGTATTAGAGGGAGAGATAATAAGCTAGGAGATAGTCGTGCAGAAATACAAGCTAATAACTAGAAAAAAGTATGAGTGGCTAGCATAAAAAAATACAGGGAGAGATAATAGGCTAGGAGACAGCCGAGCAGGATTACAAGATAATAACTAGAGAAAGTGCAATTGGCAAGCATAAAGAAATACCATCACACATGGTCAAAACACAAAAAAACATAAAAGCATTGACCACAGAAGAGCGCACCATTCACCACAATGTGGACGCGGTAACACTTGCTGTTCTATGTTTCCATACAATAACTTGAGCAGGATTTCACACACCAATTAAATATCCTAGACCATTTTGAGGGACATTGCTTGTTTGACAAAATATAGGTGAAAACACAAAACCTTATGGTAATTAAATTATTATTATTATTATTATTTTCATATGCACATGCCTCCGGATTTCTAAGTAAATTTGGAGTACTCCAAAGTATCCTTTATTTGGTTTTATCCAGAATTCTTGAACCAAGAAGTTGAAAGGAATGCTG
This sequence comes from Protopterus annectens, assembly GCF_019279795.1. NCBI lineage: Eukaryota > Metazoa > Chordata > Ceratodontiformes > Protopteridae > Protopterus > Protopterus annectens. The sequence goes on along the minus strand of NC_056733.1, from coordinate 1,566,366,092 downwards.
CAACCTCTACCTAATGACTCAGAGGACCTTCTGACTATCATATTGGAGTTGTATTATTATTGATGTTGTTATTATTATTATTATTATTATTATTATATTATTATTATTTTCATATGCACATGCCTCCAGATTTCTAAGTAAATCCGGGGTTCTTCAAAGTATCCTTTGTCTCTTTCTATCTGACTAAGCTTCCTTGTTTGTATTGCTGAATTCTTGCCACCCAAGTGATGTGGATATCCAAAGGCAGTGTGTTTGCACATATATCAACTCAACTCATAAAAATATGTGAGTTAACAAAGTGACTGCTAAAAAGTTATACAACTCAAGACCTTTAGAGTGCACCAAAATTAACAAAATATAGCTTTAAAGCATTCCTCCCAAGAACTGTAAGTGGAGTGCCATAACCCCCCCCCCTTGTAACTGCATATTGCTATCTGATCTGTTTTGTCTCACCAAACCTATCCCTATAAAACCTAATTATAATGCAGGAGGTGGGGATGAGAAACCCTTTGCTTGCAGCAACTACAAGCTAGTTTTTCTGCTCTTGGAGAAATCTTTACAGTTATAGGCTAAGATCCTAGCTTAAATTTAGCAGCTGAAATTAAACTTTTGCCCTTTTAGAAATAATCTCCCTTCCTTAAACATGAATATGCCCAAAATCTGTTTCTCTTACTCCAAGCCACTTTGGAGTGATAAACAAAAACACTACTTAATCTAACTGACAAATCAAAGCTTTGCCCTCATATGAAATATTCTAGCCTTCCCTGAACAAATTCTGCATACTGCCCCATTACCTTCCCCCAAACTTTTTTTTCTCGTTAAAGAAATTAACACCACTAAAACTGACATGGTTACAGTATTCTGCTACCTAGCAACAGAATCACTACCATCCAACTGCTGTTTTCTCTACTAAGGTTTAGAAATGTGTTAGTAAGCAGGTAAAATAAATAAATAAATATATAAATCCACAGGGTTATCAAATGCAAGCATGGGATTTTGCGGTCTGAACAATAGAGTTCCCACATTTAGCCAAACCTTTCTATCCAGAATTACCCATTTGTTCATTTACTACCTGCAAATGGCTGTAACTCCCATAATGCCTAGCTTAAATTTATTGTTCCAACCAGTTGAATTATTATTTATTATTATTATTATTTTATTTTTCTAAGAAAATAACCAGAGATGATTTACTTTGCACTAAGCACCAACAAGTTAGTGAACCAAACATGATTTATGCTGTATTAAGCATCCAAGCAGACCCCAACTCACTAGCCTTGCCATGTGATTCCTCACAGGCCCCAACTCACTAGCCTTGCCATCCACCTAATTAATTGCAGGCCTCCACTAGCCCTGCCATGAATTACTCAGAGGCGAATTACTCACAGGACACCCTCAGCCTTGATGTATATTGTGACACCCCTGCACTGGCCCAGTAATCAGGGATCCTCAATCCTCACCACTGGAAACAGTGGGGGATGTACACACTGGGAGGATGACAAGTCCACACACAGTAAAGTGTAATTTTCCTTAAGAGCACACAGAGATCACAGTCAGTCTGGGGTTGGTTTCTCCCTCTTTCTCCAGATCCCCAATAGGACTTCCCACTGGCACAGCTATAGGGTTGAGATCTCAGCCGATTGGTCAAGCTAAGACCTCCAACACCCTCTCTGTTCAACTAGTGCTTCATGTCCCCACCCAAGTAGCTGACACACACACGCACACACACACACACACACACACATACACACAGACACACACACAGACACACACACACACACACACACACACACACACACACACACACACACACACACACACACACACACACACACACACACGTGCACGCGCGAGTGCGTGCGCGTGCACACACACACACACACTTTGAGGTTTGATTTCTATAGAAGCACACACACACATCTGGGGAAGGCTGGCACAGTCTTACTAGCCATGCCCCCTTTTGCCCAGACTATAAGGTAGTTCCGGCTGCCACCAGCCAATTCTTTATCAGCTATTTAAGGCCCTTAACAAAGGGTGTCCAATCCTACTGTGTAATATTACTAATAATCCAAATGGTAGTCTGACCAAGCAAGGCTATTTAGGAGTGGCCTGTACAGTGCCACCAAATAGATATGCAAGTACTCTAAAAGCTTAAATATGTCTCACAAATATCAGCCACAAAGATAGGTGTAAACATATTTAATAAGAAATAATGAAAGAACAAGACAATACTCAATACACAAACACAGTTACTTCCGAGTTCAAAATCACAGGAAATATTTTAAAACAACACTGCAGGACAGTCTGTAAATACAGAAAACATCTAAACTAATCATTACTATATTCCTATCTATATCTAAAAGAGATACTATGCCCTAAATTTTACTTACAGCAAGGCAAGTGCAGATGGTGATGATGAGTGGATGTTCTTGCTAGGTCCAAGACAAAATACAAAATGAAAAGTCTCTCTTTGAGACAGTTCTTAAATTAATATCAAATATTTCTGCTGGGTTAACTTGGGTGGCATCATTTTTTGTCACCTGAATTCAGTTCCAGAATAAAACAGAAACTAAAAGAATTGAACATCTCTGTGTAAAAAAATACATATCTCTCAGATATTTGCAGATCTTGGAAGTCGTAAAACAATAAAACACTTTTACATTTTAAACCTAGTAATTCTCTTTCAATACAATATGAAAACTGCTAGCTCTAGACTTTCTGTCTGCTACACTGAGAACTTTTATAACACAATTGTAAAGCAATTTAATTTCAACTTATTTTCTCGAGGTTTTGCATGTTAACACTTTTATGGTCTAGTTTCTACTGTTAAAACATACATTTGCACAGGTATATAGTTTATATGCATTTCTGTTCTAAGTCAGCAGGACATGCTGTGGTTACATTTTAGCTCAGTACATAACATACAGTTCTGTATAAATCATATCAATATTCACAAGTGACATAAAAGTATTTACAAAATTCCAGATATACCGCCCCATTAGCCTGATTAGCCTGGTCTGCAAGGCCATGGAACGTATCATCATGGAACTAATAAACAAAGACATTGGAGATCTCCAACTCTGGACCCCACACAGTTCGGTTTTGTAAAAGGCAGATCATGTCTCCTAAACCTGATAGACTTCTTTGAAGAAGTCACCAAAGCCATAGATGAAGGTAAGGTGGTTCACACAGCTTATCTAGATATCGCCAAGGCGTTTTACACCATTACCCACTCTGGAATTATAGATAAACTCACTAAACTAGGTATAAATCTCTATGTCACAAGATGGGTTGCCAACTGGCTTACTGACAGAACCCACACTGTGAAAGTAGCAGATTCCAAATCAGACTTCAGACCAGTGGCAAGTGGAGTACCACAGGGTTCAGTCTTGGGTCCTCTCCTGTTTGGTATCTACTTCTCTGAAGTACAGGCTAGCACAGAAGGTCTTTGGCTAACTAAGTTCATAGATGACTGCAAACTAGGAGCCATAATCAAAACTCCTAACGGTGTGGCAAAAGGGCCTCACTGAGACAGATGCCTGGTGTCAAAGCCATGGCATCAAGCTCAATGCCAAAAAGTGCACTGTCATCCCCTTTGGTAAAAACTCTGTACCTATGAACTACCACATAGGCGGTAGTCTACTTAACACCAAAAGTGTGATAAGAGACCTTGGGAAACAGGTGGACAGTAGTCTCCCTTTGATAATCGCATTGCCACAGTAGTCAGGAAATCCTTCTATGTGGCACACCTCATCACAAAAGGTTTCTCATCCAGAAAAAAAAGAGGTCATTGTTCCCCTCTACTCATCACTCGTTAGACCCATTATAGAGTACAATGCCCCTTTTGGTATGTACCTCACAAGACATCTACAACAACAAGAAAGGCTGCAAGAAATATCTCACAAAGAGGATTACTGGCCTCAAACAGATGCCCTACGCAGACCGTCTAAAAAAACTCCAGCTTTACTCCATCGCATATCGCCTACTCAGAGGCAATATCTGCCTAACATACAAAGCTATGTCAAACCCAGAGCTGTTGGACATGCTCCACTTAAAGAAATCCAAATTCCTCGGAACTACACGCTCTAGGGTCCTAAATCTTGTCATCACAATAAACAAAACATGCTGGAGGGATAGATTCCTGTCCCAGAGACTTCCCATACTCTGGAACAGACTACCTATCTATGTCAAACAGAGCTCCTCATTAGCACTCTTGAAGAAAAATCTTGATGATTGGATGGGAAATAGAAAATTCACTCCGGGGATCACTTCTGTGGCTTTGCTTGACAGGGGCACAGGAAAATTATTTTCTTGGGTTGCGAAAGCCAGTGTACCTTTTTGGCTAGGGTTATATAGGCCCTAGGGCCAATAGCCTAGTACCTACCTAGGAACCTATGAACATATATATATATATATATATATATATATATATATATATATTTTTTTTTTTTTTTTTTTGTGATATGCTATTGTTGTTAGCTACTGCAAGCATAATATAAATTGCTAGCTTGCTAGGAAACCAATTTCAGCTTTTGCTAAAACCTTCTGCAGCTCATCCTAAAGCCCCAGGCCTCACTTAGGCCTGTGTGCCTTTGTTTATTTCTCCCTTTAAGGGAGTCTTAAACCCATAGCAAACCCTGCTTGAAAGTATTAATTTAAACCTATGCTGTCATTTAACTAGCTGAATTATTTATTTTTATTATTATTATATTATTAATAATTTTATTTTAGTTTATTTTTAAAGAAATTAATCAGACATGATTTACTTTGCACTAAGCACCAACAAGTTTGTAAACCAAACAAGATTTATGTTGTGTTAAGCATCAGCTGAGTAACTCTTCCACACAGATGTTATAATATACAGATAGACACACACACACACACACACACACACACACACACACACACACACACACACACACACACACACACACACACACACACACACTCACACACTCACACACACCATGCTTACACACACACACAGACTCACTCATAAATAATAACACAACATACAAAACATGCTGTATGTTGCACTAAGTAGTACCTACTTTTTTGAAAAAAAAAATAATCTTAGAAGTGTGTGTGTGTGTGTGTGTGTGTGTGTGTGTGTGTGTGTGTGTGTGTGTGTGTGTGTGTGTGTGTAAAAATAACCAAGCATCATTTCCCTTGTAGTAAGCACTCAAGTTTGAAGTCTTAGTAATTCCCACTGTTCCCAGATGCTGCTAAACTCTTTGCAGCAATTCAGTGATCCTTGTTCATCTAGGTTTCTTTTATTATTTATTTCCAAAGTGCGTCTCCTGATCATACTGCTGTCTCTGTCTTGATCGGCTATTGAAAAGGAAGCTACCAAGATTGAAATCAAAAAGACAGGTTTTCTTTGCTCCATGTCTTTTCACCCCAGTCCCTGGACAGCTTGACCTGCCCTCATCTCTTGCCCTATCCTGTCTCCACCTGTTCCTCCACCTCCCTATCTCCCCCTCTGAAACCTGAGCTGACCTGTCTTGGACAAATTGATGGCTTGCTGCCACCTGGCTAGCCAGACATTATCTATCTATCTATCTATCTATCTATCTATCTATCTATCTATCTATCTATCTATCTATCTGTCTATCTATCTATCTGTCTATCTATCTATCTGTCTGTCTCTTTGTGCATGTCTGCATATGTATATGTGAAGACAACAGCACAATTTCCCCAGACGCAAACACCTGAAAAAGGTAACGTATTATTAAGTAGTTAGAAAACTATATAAAACTGTATTCTAGTTAATATGAGAAGAAAAAATAAAACAATAGCAAGTCATTCTGGAACACTAGTTCTTTAGGGACTAGAATATATACTTATCACATGTTTGAAGTATTCACCTCTAGGTGGTACCTTAGAAAAGTAGCATTACTACCTTGTATCTTTCTTTTGTATGTTTTAGGTAGTTAGGAAGAAATACATACAGTAAACACACACACACACACACACACACACACACACACACACACACACACACACACACACACACACACACACACACACACACACACACACACACACACACTACCTTACTACTCATCTATCACCCCATGTATCTATGAAACATATTTAAGTATCCAAACTGATTACTGAGGTAATGGCATATTTTAAAATGCTTTTTGGTTAGTGAAAGATCCTTTCCTGTTCACAAGTGGGTATAAAAGCAGTGTATTCAGTTTAGCACCTCACTTGCTCCAAATAGAGGACCTGTGTAGTCCAAACTCTTGAGCAAGTTATATTGCAAATTCTGCTTTGGTCTGGTATTTTATCACTGTTCTAGAAGTTTACATGAAGACAGCAGTGCAAGTAGGTTAACAGATTAAGAAAATATATTGTATCATTAAAAATAGTACATGTTACTGCCTCTGATGGGAAAATGTGAATCAGCAACTTAGTCTGAGACAGAACATTAAAACATTAAAAACATTTTCAGATTAAGTGTATGTCTCACACGTTTCAGAATTTACCTCTTTAATTTAGTTGGCTTGGAAGCTAAATATTTGTTAGGGATATTTGTTATTAAAAATGTAATCTTTCCAGAAATTTCCATTAGGCTGAGATGAGCACATTGCAGTAGTACCAGAATTAGTGTGGGACATTACTGATGACTGAACTCAATCCCTTTGTGCAGATTTACTAAAAAAGGGAACTATATCAATGTAGAAATAATGTATTCAGTGGTAAATTTCATGGTAAAGTTTAGTTTTTGTGCTACATGAAGTATTTATGTTTGGTTTGCAAACAACATTATTCTCTGAAGTTTAATCAGGTTGTCTTGTGTGCCAGATTTTTGGTGAATTAAAGCATGCTGTGGCTGAATATGTGGTACCCAAGAGAGAAAAAAAGGGCTGATATTTTCATATTCCATTGCATGGCTGATTCCATTGCATGGCTGACTGTCTTAAATGTAAATGGAAGGCTTGGATTTTTACAGTACAACACTGGAAACATTGGCAGGCATAGTTGTATTTGTTAGTCTGGCATTGTCTGTGCCTGAACTGCTGGCATGAGTGATTATCTGATAGACTGGAGGAATTCTATGAAACTGATGCTTATAACAGTATAAGTGTAGGTAAATTATACCCTGGGATTCATCAAACTCTGTGCAGGAATAGTGCTATTCCTGCACACAGCAGATCGTGCCAGTACAGCACAGCAGAGCGCCTTGCATATTCATGAAGGGACGCTGCTGTCTAACATGCATGTGCATGATCTGTGAACAAGTGCAGGGGTGTGTCCAAGCATTGCTTGCACAGTACACACCCCCCCTGCACTCTAGAATTGCTGTACAGCAATTCTAAAGCAACTAACAGTGTCCGTGGACACTGTTAGCACAATATAAGAGTGTCTGTGGACAAAATACATTAGAATACACACAGAAGCACAGCCCCCCACAATGGTCTGGCAAAGATAATGTCCATAATGGTATGACAGTGTACATGCTGACATACCAAATAAGTAAGCATGTTCCTGAGAGGAACCTGTAAAATAATACCCCTGTATGATGTAATTGTCCAGATGTGCAATGTGCATACCCCTAAAGTAAATAAAAATGAAACACACATTTATTTTTTTTTCCATCCCCAATAAAGTTTAAGCATAGCTGAGCGGGTGTGCACGTCGAGCAGCTGTGTATAGCATAGCTTAAACATCCGAAGGAGCTAAATAGAAACATATAGCCAAAATAGTCAAAGTGAAATAGTATAGTGATTAGAGTGTTTGCTTAGCATGCAGTCATTCACGGTTCAAGCCCCAATGCAGTCCATTCATTTTTATATGTTTAAACAGCATGAAAAGTATATTTTTTATAAATAGGTAGTGAATAATATATATTTGTTAACTAGGGTAGTGTAGCAGGTCCAAATGTGAAGTGTCAGTGTAGTACAGATGTGGAAACCCCATATAAACACAAGTGTCCTATACAGTATAGCCACAAAAGAATATAATGCAATGAAAGCACACAGGGCGATGTCATGGAGGGGAAACATACTTATCATAAGATGTCATTCAGAAGGAATCAAACCCACAATCCTGATAGTCCATAAAATGAAAGCTGAGCAGCACTAAATTGTGCTCAGCTATACTTAGCTGGAGTAAGCATTGCTTACATTTGTATGCTTAGCAATAATCAGCGTAGCTAAGTGGATTTGTGCATTGGTAAGTAGTGCTTAGCATCTACCCCTTTAAGCAATGCTTATCTGTGCTAAGCGGGTCTGCTCATCACTTAGCTTAGCTCAGCATATTCAAAACCATCCAATCACAGCAAAGTGCAGGAAATCAGCCCTATTTAAACCTTGCAAGCAGGAATACAGCCCATAACCAGTTGTAGCTCATCACTGCAGGAACTATGGCTGGTGTTGGTGAAGGTGTGCACTTTCGGGCACAGCGCTGGGGCATTCAGGAGTCCAGGGCATGGTTGGACTCCTAGTAAAAGACCATGAAGAGAGACTGCTGCATGACTAGTACCAGGGCTCCCAATACAAAGAGGAGGCCTGGGATTGCCTCATATGTAATCGCACCAGTGCCACTGGCATCTCTCGGACTGGTGAGCAGGTCTGGCACCACTTTACTAACTTGAAGCATAGGAAGAGGGTGCTGTTGGACTAGTGGGTCCAAGATGCATGGGCGAAGAATGTCCCAGACGTGTGTAAGTAACAGTATCAATAAGTGTTTTCCAAAGTCCAGCTGGTGTATGTGATGGATAGGTATGCATAAATGTTTCTCTATTTCCTGTACAGCTGCAGATGAGAGGGCCATGAGTATGGTTGCCCATGCCAGCAGGCTGCAAAGGCTGCATTGCAAGGCTGGTGAGTACAAATCTAGCTTGTAGTATTCAGGGAAAATAAACAGAAAGGAGTAGAAATGTCACCTGTCAGTATTTAAAAATGGTTATGGTTTGTATTGAATAAATGAGACATTAGCAGAGTAATAGTGATGTACAGGGTATATATCAATAAAAGTGTCAGTATCTGGAAATAAAATTCAAAACCTCAGACTGGTTGAGTTTACTTTGGTATGTAGTGGTATGAATCAAAATGTGTACAATTTCTGCACAGCAACTATAGCTCTAAAAGCATTAAATAATCAAGGCTCATCAGACAAAGATTATGAAGTTATAAAACAGGAGATTAACTATATGAAATGTTCCATGCACCAAGATCTGATACCTGAATAGTAATGTTGTGTTAACCAGTGTTTTTCAGACTGTTCTATGTCAAAGTATGAATGCACAGTATAAGAACTATCTGCCATGCATGAATGTCAGAATTATAAGGTCAGATTGTACAACCAAGAGAGCATTAGGCAGAAAACAGTGAAACAAGAGACTGCATTTTCTCAATAGCTCATTCTGATGAAACGCAAACTTTGTTGTATTTTTTGTGCAAACATGCACAGTTTGAATTCCGGGAGTGGTAGTAAGCTGTATGCATAATTTCACCCAGGAATATGTGAATATGTGTAGAAACAGTCAGGTAGTGTTAACAGAAATTTCCTCCACAGGTCTGCCAGGTAGGAAAAGGTATATCTTTGCTGTAAGAAGGCTGTACTTATACACTGTGTAGAACACCCACTGTCCAATCCCAAGGCTGAAAATGACAGCAAGATAAGTACATACACCAAGTAGTCTCCTCCAAGAAATGTCCCTCAAGTGTCACTCTGTCACAGCTAGTGGTCACTACTGCCCACACCCAGGGTGACCAATAGAAATCAAGGCAAAGTATGGCAGTAGCACACACACACACACACACACACACACACACACACACACACACACACACACACACACACACACACACACACACACACACACACACACACACACAGTATATGAGTGCACATATGTAACCCTGACTATGTGAATTTGGGTAGAAACAGTAAGGTAGTGTTAACAGAAACTTTTTCCACATGTCTGCCAGGTAGGAAAAGGTATAAATTAGCTGCAAAAAGGCTGCACACTTACATACACTGTGTATAAACATACCACTGCCCAACCCAAGGCCATAGGTCAATGTAAAGTGAGCTAATACTTGGAGAGTAATGATTAGAGCAATGATCATTAAAGTTGTGAACAACTGAAGCCTATACAGTTTTTAATTGATATCTCCCCCCACCCTATCTGCACCAATAATCTAAACACATAAATCAATGGGTATGTTTTTCACCAAACCTACTGTTGGGACATGTGTCCTATTGTTCTGCAAATGTTTAAATGTTTGACTATTAATGTTCCCTGTTCAACTACTATCATTAGTGTCCTGTTGCTATTAATGTAACCTGCATGCCATTATAATGTCCACTATTTTTCCATATACGCATGTGTCCTGTTTGCTATGCAACTGTTTCAAATCTGTTGTTTTGGGTTAATGGGAATACCTATGCATTCTGTTATAACTAGTCCTGGAATGTGTTTTTCATGACTAACAAACATATGTTATAAAATTGCAATGCCATAGCACGTCTGGGAAGGCTGATCCCAGCGGATCCACCTGTTCCACTTCAACTGGCCATGGCATCAGTCCCCAGCATGTCTGGGACCCAACCCAGGGCCTCCTTTTTTGCTGGTCCTGCACCACCTTCAAGTGGAACCACCTCAGGCGATGGGACCCATCCCTCCCCAGGAGTGGGCATGGACAGGACACTGTCATCCATCATCAGGTTTGGGGATTGGTGTGTAGTGAGCTTTGAAAGGATTTCAGAGATCTGCTATGCCAGCTTGAGGGCTGCATGGCACATCTTGAGGGTCAGCCTGCCCCTCCTGCTCAGCCCCCAGCATGGCCACCTTTGGGGATGTGAAGGTGCAGTGGTGACTGTCCATGGATGGGGACCTCAGTCCCACTGTATCCATTTGGGGGATCATGTGCATCCGATTCCCAACCACCTTCCCTGTCCAAGGTGTTTACCCACCACATGTGTCATATACCTCCCCTGTCTGCTGCCTTATCTGTCTTCCTACCCAACCTACCTCCCTAAATATACTTACTATCCTTCCCCAACATCCCACTCTCACCTTATAAAAATAAAAAAGGGCAATCTGTTCACACAAAAAAGTCACCCCATTCTCACACGTGTCCACTGGACACATGTAATCTGGTCTAATTGGCTTAACAACACATTACTGTTGTCCTCACCTCTCTCTCAGGGGTTTGAGTGTCCAAATTCACCTTCAAAGTCTGTACAAATGCACAGATGGTGGTGTATCAGAAATAGACAGCTATGGACCTTCCCTACACCCATCCTGCACATCCCTAGCTATCTGTCACATTGTTTTTCCCTCTCTGTGTTCCCTTTTTCACCACTTTCCTATCACCCATTTTTTTCTTTTCTTTTAAAGAAATTAGTGTTAGTGTGGAGGTAAGTGGGAGTAAGCTGCAGTAAGCACCAGTAAGCGTGTTTGCATGATGCTAAGCAATGCCTACACAGATTACGCAGTTTCCCATTTAATCATGTATTGGCATCACCTACCAGCATGCAAACCTACTTAAAACTACTTTATTCACCCTGTCTCCATCAGCCACTGTTCTGCCCAGCAACAAAATAATCAGCCCTGCCAAGTCTTTTACCCAGTTCCCTGTACACCAAAGTCAGAGCAATGTACCACTACACCATCTGAGCTGTAATAATGAATGCTGTTTTTTCAAATATATCATTCAGTACAGATATAGAACAGTAGAGAACAAACACTATGGAATCAGTCATGTTTAGTATATATAAATATACACATATAGATGTGTATGGTGATAGATAAATGTTAAAAAGTATATACATCAGATATATGGAGCTATACATATAAAACAAATATATATAAAATATATACATATATATTGTTATATAAACATATGTATAGATATCAAAAAAGGAATATATATATATATATATATATATATATATATATATATATATATATATATATGTATATACATATATAGGTTCATATGTGGGTACTAGGCTATTGACCTTGGGGCCTATATAAGCCTAGCCAAAAAGGTTCCCTGGCTTTCACCACCCAAAAAAAAAAAATTTCCTGTGCCCCTGTCAAGCAGTGCTGCAGAAGTGATCCCCAGGGTGAATTTTCTATTTCCCACCCAGTCATCAAGGTTTTTCTTAAAGAGGGCCAATGAGGAGCTTTGCTTGACATGAATGGGTAGTTTGTTCCAGAGTACGGGAAGTCTCTGGGACAGGAATCTATCCCTCAAACATGTTCTGTTTATTGTGGTGACAAGGTTTAGGTCCCTGGAGCATGTGGTTCGGAGAGATTGGGATTTCTTTAAGTTTAGCATGCCCAACACCTCTGGGTTTGACATAGCTTTTTATGTTAGGCAGAGATCGCCTCTGAGTAGGCGATATGCGACAGAGTAGAGCTGGAGTTTTTTTAAACAGTCTGCATATGGCATCTGTTTGAGGCTTGTAATCCTCTTAGTGAGGTATTTCTGTGGCCTTTCCAATTGTTGTAGGCTTCTTGTGAGATACATGCCAAACCAGGCATTGTACTCTATAATGGGTCTGATGAGGGATGAGTAGAGAGGAACAATGACCTCCTTTTTTCTAGAGGAGAACCTTTTTGTGATGAGATGTGCCATGTAGAAGGGTTTCCTGACTACTGTGGTGATGTGGTTATCAAAGGAGAGATTACTGTCCACCTGTGTCCCAAGTTCTCTTATCAAACTTTCAGTGCTTAGTGAGCTACCGCCTATCTGGTAGCTCATGGGTACCGAGTTTTTCCCAAAGGGGATGACAATGCACTTCTTGGCATTGGGCTTGAGGCCATGACTTTGACACCAAGCATCTGTCTCTGTGAGGACCTTTTGCAGAATGTCTACATCATTAGGTGATTCTATTATGGCTTCCAGTTTTCAGTCATCTGTGAACATTATTAGCCAAAGACCTTCTGTGTTGGCTTGCATTTCAGAGAAGTAGATGCCGAACAGGAGCGGACCCAGGACCGAACCCTGTGGTACTCCACTCATCACTGGTCTGAAGTCAGACTTGAAGTCGGCTACTTTTACTGTGTGGGTTCTGTCAGTGAGCCAGTGCTCTGCCCGTCTTGTGACATAGGAATTTATACCCAGTTTAGTGAGTTTATCTATAATTCCAGAGTGGGAGATGGTATCAAAAGCCTTTGCAAGGTCTAGACTGTGTGCACTACCTTGTCCTCATCTACAGCTCTAGTGACTGCTTCAAAGAAGTCAGTGAGGTTTAGTAGACATGATCTACCTTTTACAAACCCAAACTGAGTGGGGTCCAGGGTTTGGAGGTTACCTATGTCTTTATTTATAAGCTCCACTAAGATAAGTTCTATGGCCTTGCAGATCAGGCTCATCAGACTAATGGGGCAGTAGTTTCCGGGGTCCATACTGGCACCCCCTTTATGGAGTGGGATAACCGTCACTGTAAGCATTCAGTAGGCACATAGCCTGAGGTGGGACTATGACTGAACATGGTACTTAGGTGGGGTGCCAGTTTGTTCTGTAGTTCGTGCAGTACACAGCCTGGGATGTTGTCTGGTCCCATGGATGCTGTGTTCCTGGCTTTGGAGAGTGCTGTATTTACTTGTTCATCCATGATTACAGGGACTTTGCATTCTTCCAGTATTAAGATGGGCCCTTTGGAGGGTGAGAGGGGGATAAAGTTAGCACTGAACCTATCTGCCAGGATGTTGGCAATAACAGTTGGTTCTGTATATTTAATGCCATTGTGCTGTAGCTCAGAGCAGATCTGAGTGTTGCCATTGGGATTCTTGACATAGCTGTAGAATGCTTTGTGGTTGTCTTTGGAATCAAAGGCAATTTTATTTTCATAACTGGTTTTGGAGGATTTTATGAGGAATGTCAGCTTTTTGCTGAGGCTGACCAGGGAGTTCCTCTAATCTTGGGATTTTACTCTTTTTTGCAATAGCTTCTTCCTTCTGTTGTAGAGTTTGTTTATGGCAGGGGACCACCAGATTGGCTTCCTTTTTGTGGAGGATAGCATCTTGGTTCTGTTGGGGATGGCATGATCCATGAACTTGTGTATGTGCTTATACAGTGCATTTGTGTAAGATTCAGCAGTTGTACCTCTATTTTCCGTCTGCATGGTTGTCATGAAGTTTGACACTTCTATCTTAAGATGCATGAAGTTGGCTTTGGAGTAGTTTTGTCAGTGGTTTACTTAATGGGGGGTGGGGGTGGCATATGGATGTCTAGGGTGATTAGCTTGTGGTCAGATCTGACCAGCGAGGAGTTGACCTCTGGTGTGGAACACCGGTTACCCATATTGATAAGGACCAGATCCAGGATATTGCTGCCCCTGGTGGGGGTGTGGACAAGCTGATCCAATGCATTGGAATTTATGAATTTCAGAAAACATTGAGTAAATGAGTTGGTGCATGAGTAGTTTTCCCAGTTGATGGTGGGGTAGTTTAACTCACCCATAATTAAGGTACTGGGTTGTACCTTAATATTTTCCAGTTTCTTAAGAAATGAAGAGTGGCAATTCTGGGGCATGGTGGGGGATCTGTAACAAGCTACAACCTGGATTGAAGTCTTGCCCAGTGTTAGTTTTACTTGGATAATTTCGGATGCATTATGTTGAGCAACTAGCTTGGAGGTGTGGATATCCTTAATTAATATGGACATGCCTCTGCCTTTAGTGTTTCGGTCGAGGTTAGGTGGCTGAAAGGTATGGTATGAATTATAGCCTGGTAATGCAGGTGTACTTTCTGGAGCCTTGAACCAGGTCTCTGTCACTGCACAGATGTCGATGTTCTCCATTTTAAGGAGTGTCTCGAGTGAGTGCATTTTGAGGTCTAGACGTCTAGCATTGAGTAGCATTACCCTCAGAGTTTGCTTGCTTGTACCTGTTATGGTGATGAATTTAGCATTTGAACCTTGCCTAAAAAAAGGCACTATAGGGTTGGCAAGATCCTTAGCCAGTATCCGGAATCCCAGGGGTGACAGGTGCAGGGTATCTTTGGCAAAGCATCATGGTCTGTTGACCATGTCTTCCCAGGCAAACAGATACTGGATCCCATTAGAATGACACCAGAACCTTAGGCAATTGTTGAAGTCAATCATTTTGTCCTTGTACTGTGGTATCATTCTGGGCGATGGCAGGATGCTATTCAGGGCTAGGGTCATACCTGCCTAGACTACAAGCTCCGAGAGCAGTCCAGGGAGGTATATCTCAGGTCATTCACACCAACAGGGACAATGACTGAGTCGTATTTGTACTTGTGGAGTGACCTGAGTGCATGCATTATGTGGCAGATGCTGGCACCTGACAGGCAGCTGTCAGTAACTTTCTCCTTGTTTAGCCTGGTGAGTGGGACATCAGTGTGCCTGACTATAGTCTGTTGGGTACGTTGTTTTGCCTTATGGACTGAGGTTGAGTGGCACACTGATTTTGTGGGCTATTTATCATTTGGGTAGTGTTGGGGGTGGTGGTTGTCTGTGTTTCAGCTTGGGAGGTCTCTGTGGCTTGGGCAGATTTTTATTGAGGACCTCCACCAATATGGGTGTGTGCTTTGTGTTTCTATGTGTGGCTTTTGATAGTGTGGGTTTTGAAGGACTATGTGCTGAGTGTGGTGTGGTGCAGGTGTAAACCTTCTCCTCTTGACTGTCTAGTCCAGTCTTGGCTGGAGAGAGCTTGGCTTCCAGTTTGGCTATATAAGTGCATCTCTCACAGGTTGTAGCGTTGGGTGGTAGGAGGAGAAGGTTGTCAGTGTACATGAGGCAATTGCTACATTGACCCAAGAAGCCCAGATTCATCAGGTGGACAGGAGAAAACATCAGGAGCTGACCCATGGATATGCCTGGATAGATGCTTATTAATGTAAGTACTAAGAACTGTTTTCCTCTTGACAAGTGAGAAAAGTCGAGTGCTGTAGTAATTATAGTATATATCAGTATGGATATATCTAAAGGATATATATATATATATATATATATATATATATATATATATATATATATATATATATACGGGAGCGCTACAAAATCCTGAAAGCCCAAAATCCTGAAAGTTCAAAATCCTGAAAACTCAAAATACTGAAAACACACAGGATACTTGTTCCAGCACAAGTGCATACAGAAAGAAATAAAACACAAACTATATTACTGTTCTACAAGTATAAGCAGGGGGGCAAGCCCCCCTGCAGCCTCTGCTACTTAAATATATCAACTCCAAGAGTGCACTTAGTGTAGTGAAGTGCAATCCCGGAGTTGATATATTTAAGTAGCAGGGGGTGTGGGGGGCACAGCCCCCCACATGGGGGGTGCAGGGGGGCTTTACCCTGCATATAGTTGAAGAGTAATATGTTTCTGTATGTACTTGTAGTGGAATATAGTAAGTGTTGGTATCCTGTGTGTTTTCAGGATTTTGAGTTTTCAGTATTTTGAGTTTTCAGGATTTTGAACTTTCAGGATTTTGGTCTCAAGATTTTGGGTTTTCAGGATGATGCCCATAACTAGTAGTGGAGTCATACCCAGCACCATACCTCTACACCTCTTAGTGCAATAATTATAGACAAAGGGTGTCAAAATGGGGGG
The DNA here is from genome assembly GCF_019279795.1 of Protopterus annectens. Taxonomy (NCBI): domain Eukaryota; kingdom Metazoa; phylum Chordata; order Ceratodontiformes; family Protopteridae; genus Protopterus; species Protopterus annectens. The sequence goes on along the minus strand of NC_056733.1, from coordinate 1,566,349,545 downwards.
ACAATGATCCTAAAACAGGGACATAATGTACGTACTGCAGTTATAAATGTAGAATGTTGCTACAGTAACAGGGATCGTGTCAGTATACATATCCAGAAGGGTGTGAGTTCTGAAACTGAAATGTATGTCATAATTTACAGGCAGAAATCCTGACATCATCACAGTGATTTATCACAGAAATGAACAGAACATACATATGAGCAATAATCCTGGACAGTCAAACAATTTGACCAGTCAAGAGGTATGCTCAGAACACCTTAGTGCAACAACTCTGGACCAAGCCTGACTGGGGGGTGTAAAGCCATGAGACTGAGAACATATCCCAAATACTGAAGTAGAAAAGGTGACACAGTTGATGCAGTAATACCCTCCTGTCTGTTGTACCACATATTGACTGGAATAGCCCAAGTACATAACCAAATTACTCCCTACCACTCACTGACATACAGCTTCACATCATCCCACAGATGTGTCAGACAACATATATTGTGGCCAGGCAACAGTACATCTGATAAATATCAGGACATAACATCACAGTAGGGAACTACACTGAGCTGCTAGGCATGTCACCAAGTACCGTCTAAGCTACAGGCAGACTAACACAATACAAACCCAATTTTGCTATGGGGAATACACATGTAATTGCAAATATATCAGGCACTACAGGGATGTAGTACTGACCAACAGACACCAGCATGAAAGTGCATACCCAAAACCAATCTCACCACATTCAAAGTGACATACTGGTAAGTCACAGGAACAGTAGAGTATACTGACTGTGTGAACAAAAGCATCACACACACTACCCCTATATATACTGGCCCAATTCACAGTGTAGTCTGATGCCTGACTGTGGTATGGGACATGTCTCAGTCTGCCCCTACAAGCATATACAACTGATACAGCACCAGAAGCTGGAGCAGCATGCAAAGTCAGATAGAAAAGGACCCTCAACACTTAAATCTACCCCCCCCCACCACACACACACAGGCCAAATTACACATTCACAATACAATGCTACACAATTCTGACAGTCTGTCAACAACTGCCAGAAATACACAGTCCTCTCAACTGTATAGAGTCCCAGCATCCAGGCTTTGTCCTCATATATAAGGCCTTCTACATGTAACATGTCCGGCAGTCTGATATATCACTGAGATGATGTCTGGAATTAAGTCACTATATAATGATATACTACACCTATACACCTCTTACAGCATGACATCTGGACAAAGACTGACATAGTTGGGGGCAGAGGCCCAAACACAGGGGCATTATTGACATATTGTTGTCATAAACTGAGAAAGTTGCTGGTGTAACAGGGTTGTTCTAGCATATCAGCTCTTAGGGATATGAAGTCAGAAACACACATGGATGTTACCATTTACTGACTGCAATCCTCAGAGTATGCTACTAAATTTCTGAGGCCAAAAAATGTGTGAGTAACACACCAAATACAAGAGTCCAAAACTCTGGCCAGTCTGTGGATAGCCCTACATTTGGACGTTATATCAACCACATAACACTATCAGACTTAAATTCATGCAGAGCAGTCATGTCCACACAAACCCTGTCAAACTAGCATTATTTCAACTTATAACAGCAATACTTACATACTGTCCCTATGTATGGAACATTCTCCCCCAGTTTGTTGGGCTGTCTCCACAGTGTTTGTCATAAGAGGTATTCCCAACTACACTCTGTGATGCTGTTTGTCATAGACCTCCATGAAGTACTCCTTCCAGGCAAGGGAAAGGGGCAACGCCTACATAAAGTAGTCAGTTATAGGAGTGTGTTTCCATGCTATTGGGCATGGGAATGATACCACAGCTGTTCCAGCTGTTCCACATGCAATTAGCAAGTGGGTGATTCTAATTGGTGCACAGGCCATCAGCTGCTCATGAGCATTACCTACTAAAGGCAAGATGCTGTCTATACAAAACAGATGTATATCCTAGATCTGTCTGAGAGAGAGAGAGAGAGAGAGAGAGAGACAGAGACAGAGAGACAGACAAAGATAGAGACAGAGAGAGAGAGACACACACACACTCAGAAACACACACACACACACACACACACACACACACACACACACACACACACACACACACACACACACACACACACTGAGACTGATGGAGTATACCAACTGAACTGAAAACAAATAAACACAGCTATGTCAAACAATCAAGCATGTAATGGAATGTAGTAGGGGGCATGTTTGTTTGTGTCTTTCGGCTTTTCCCGGTTAGGGGTCGACACAGCAGAACTCTGGCAGTAGAGTTTTATGTGCTGGCTTTCCAGGCCTAATGCACAACCTTCAATGAAGGAACGCCCATTTATGCATATCACCACACAGAAGATGCTCTAACTGAGAATCGAACGGGCAACGTCTAACTGTGAGGCGGCAATAGGAAGTTCAAACAATATTATGTCTCAACAACACATACTGTACTGATATATTGCTGAGCAGAACCTATGGTCATAGAAACTGTGTCTGTCTGCAGTGACTTAGAACACAGCTCAGGGCCCTGAGCCATCCCAGGAAAGGATGGCTCACATATGACCACTACTGGAGTGTGTGTTGCACAATACCGACTGCGACACTGCTAGACAACACCAAATGCAAATCATACCATCAGTAGCTCTGCTACATCCAGCTCTGACTTGTGCCTCTTTTTTCAATGCCAGCGTCTCCATCCCATATAACATAGCTGGTCTCACTACCCTCTTGCAGACCTTCCCTATCACTCTTAAAGGCACTTGTGTGTCAGAAATCACACAACACTCTTCCCCACCACCCACATCCTGTCCGTACTCACATTGTCACCTCTCCCCCACACTCACCATTACTCTGAACTGTTGTTCCCAAGTATTTACACCTATCCACCTTAGCAAACTGTACTCCCTCCATCCTCACCATTCCTCCATCCTCCCTCCCATTCATGTACATATATTCCGTCTTAGTCCTGCTGACCATCATTCCTCCCCTCTAGACCATGCCTCCATCTCTCCAGGGTCTCCTCAACCTGTTCCCTACTCTCACTACAGACCACAATGTCATCTGCAAACAGCACAGTCTACAGAGACTCCTGTCTGATCATGTCTGTCAACCTGTCCATTGCCACTGCAAATAAGGAAGGGCCCATAGCTGATCCCTGATGTACTCCCACCTCCACCTTAAACACACCTGTCACTCCCAATGCAGAACTCACTGCTGTCACACTAGCCTTGTACATATCCTATTCCATTCTTATGGATTCCTCTGCCACTCCTGACTACCTCATACAATACCACAACTCCTCTCTAGGCATCCTGTCATATGCTGTCTCTAAGTCCACAAAAACACAACGTAGCTACATCCAACCTTCTCTGTATGTCCCCATCAACACTCTTAGAGCAAACATCACATCTGTACTGCTCTTTCCTGGCATGAAACCATGCTGCTGATCAGTAATCCTCACCTCCCTTCTTAGCCTAGCTTCCACCACCCTTTACCATTACCTCATGCTGTGACTGATCAATGTTATCCCTCTGTAGTTACTACAGCTCTGCACACCACCCTTATTCTCATAATCAGTACCCAAACACATTTTATCCACTCCTCATGCATCCTCTCACTTTCCTAGATTACAGCAAACAATCTGGTTAAAAAGACCACTGCCATTTGTCCTAAACAAATCCATGCTTCCACAGGTATGTCATCTGGACCAATAGCCTTTCCATTCTTAAACCTCTTCATAGCTCTCCTTGCTTCTCCTTTAATAATCTGTTGCACATCCTGATTCATCATACCCACATCATCCAACCTTCTCACTCTCTCATTCTCTTCCACCTGCTCGACACACTCTCCTCACTAGTGAATGCCGTTCCACCATTATCCTTTCTCAGCCTTATCTGCTGCACATCCTTCCTAGCTACATGCCTCTGTCAAGTCATTTGGTACAGGTCCTATTCTCCATCCTTGGTGTCCAACCTTACAATACAACCCTTCAGATGCCCCATCCTCAGCCTTTGCTGCCACTCTCTTTGACATGCACCCCATCTCCCTATACACCTGTCTACATTCTTCATCTGTCTTGACAATCCCACTTCTCCTTAGCCACCCTCTTTTTCAGTATACTCCCCTGTACTTTCTCATGCCACCACCAAGTCTCCTTGTCCTCCTTCCTCTGCAGATGTCACACCAAGCCCCGTTCTACTCATCTCCCTTACTAACTCTGATGTAGTTACCCAGATATTTGCTAACTCTTCAATGCCATCCACTGCCTGTCTTAACTCTTCCCTGAACTCAACTTCACAATCACCCTTTCTCAGTATCCAACATTTGATCCATGGTGCTGCCCTCACACTCCTCCCCCTCTTTGTGATCAACAACGTCGTCCCACAGACTAACCTTCCATGCTGCCTAACTACACTTTCCCCTGTCACCATTTTACAGTAACCAATCCCCTTCAAACAGGCCCACCTGCATAGGAGATAATCCACCTGTGTGCATCTTTCTCCACTCTTGTCTGTCACCGTATGCCCCTTGATCTTGTAATACTATGTATTCACCACACCCATGTCCAACCTCTGTTGCAAACTCCACCACCATCTCACCTTCTGCATTCCTTTGCTTAACACCATACCTACACATCACTTCTGCATCCCTCCTGTCCCCTTCACCAACATGCCCATTGAAATCTGCTCCAATCACCACTCACTCACCCTTGGGTACACGCATCACCACTTCATCCATCCACACCAAAGTACATCTGTCTCATCCATCACACATGCAATTAGTGGAGCATATGCACTAACAAACAACTGTCAGCATTGCACTACCAATTCCCAGCATCCTGAACATCACTCTGCCCGACACTCTTATCACCTCCACAAACACTCTTGGCATAATGTTCTTTCAGGTTAACCTCTACACCATTTCTCCTCCCATACACACCATGATAGAACTATTTGTACCCGACTCTGATACACACAGCTGTACACCCCTTCCATCTGGTGTCTGGCACACACAATATATCCACCTTTCCTCTGTCCAGCATATCAGCTAGCTCTGTCCCCATACCAGTCATACAACATTAACAGTTCCTACCCTCACTACCACAAACCTATCCTTTCACCTCTCTGCCTGCCATATGAGCATCAGACATCCTCCAGGGTATGTCTGTGAATGCAAAGGCTACTGCACTATCAAATGACATATGTGAATGTTACAGCAATATGAAGAAAGTGTCACTAATTGCAGCCCCTAGCCCACCATGTATATGTGTTGTCCTACAGATGTCCTGCCCTAACAGGTTAACATGACTGACTGAGCAGCAAGACTGTCATTACAGTGTACCATACTGATATAGAACAGAAATGTATAGCAGGTATTACCTGTGCATATGTATGTATGGGTAGGTGTACCTGGCTGCCTCATAGCAACTGACATGGGATGCAAAGCATCATGTGAATAAGCTGTACATGTTGTACAGGTGTGTAACCTTAGTTTCTGTGCATCCAACAGAGTTACACCTCTACAGGTACTGGTTGTGTCATTGCCCTGACACAGACATGGGTAGTATAATAAGCATGAGTATCACATTGAAATTGTAGAGGTGGTCAACTGTGTTTTGACCCTGTGTCCATGCCTACTACAAACAGATATATGACCACCCACATAGCTGTATGGCCTCAGCAAAACCTTACTTGTAAAACCTGTCTCCGCCAAAGTAGAGAAAACCCCTTTGCTGGACAGCAACAATGCACAAAGCACATAATGTGATGCTACATTGGTTATACAGGGCAAAGTAGGAGCAGGCACCAAACTGGGTGGCATGTCAGCCTTTGTCTGAATGAGCATAACAGGTCACGGGTGGCTTACTTTAAGGCTAACTATGAGTACAAATTGGACACATCCACTAAGAGCAATCACAAGGCCATCTTCACAAATGTCTGCAGTCTCAGAGACACCAACCCAACCCACCCTGTAATGGTGGTCAATCACAGCACATAAACACACACCATAGCTACATCCAACCTGCTGCAGACAGGTTTAGGGCAAACATCACCCCCCTGGATCACCATCAGTATAGGTGGATATGCACAGCACACACACCCCTCCCCTCATCATCATGGATCAGGTCTAAACTGTCTAATCAAAGTTGACAAAAGCAAGTCTCCTTGGGGCCTGATAACATTCCTGTCTGCATCCTACATGAACCCAGACATATGCTTCCAGCTCCATTACACACTGTATGCAAGCAAAGCCTGTGCACCATTGACATCCCATCTGCAATGAACACGGCCACTGTCATCACTCTACACAAATATGAATGATGAATGGTGGTTTAGGCACTGTACTGCCCCTCATTGGGGGGAACATGACACATCAGGACCAGGAATACAATGCATGTTCATACAGTGCTGTCAGGTACAGCGGCATGATGTATTTGTAAATGGTGACTAATGATAGTCCATATGCATGTGCTGGCTCTGTAAAGAACTCTGGGCAATGTCTGTGGTCCTGTGATGCATTTCCCTGTGTATGTCCTCCAGGTGCCATGCAGCGGCAAATGCTTTACATCAATCCAGAGACAGAAGCCATGAACAGAAGCTGTAATCTTAAACTATGCCATCATTTCTGGCCATAGCCGGCAAAATCTGCAGGAGTGGACTGCTCTGTCAGATGAGACTGTCCACAGAGTGAATGTGTTGGGTGACCATGGATGTACATATGATCAGGTCAGGCATAGAGCAAATGACCTGATATGTGGTGCCTGGCAAAGGGTTGCTGCTGTAGCGAGGGACTGTACTGCTACCGGTGGGGGGCCGGCCACATAGGCCCCACTTACGGCGACAGAGGAGTTCCTTGCCAACCTTGGGGTAGCCCCTCACACAAACTCAAACATGGGAAAAAGCAGTTGTGTAGGTGGGTGGCACTCAGGCAACAGGAGAGGAGCATCCAGGTAAGGCCAAAGTGCACATCAGTGTAATGAGGTAGCATTTAAACTGTCTTCTACAGAGTCTCTAGATGCATATGTCAGTGCAAAATGGATTAGTGAGTGGGGTGGACTACATAGGTCCCTCTGGTCTGCACATGGGACAGCAGCCTGAACCCAGTAAGTATGGGGTTTCCCTGTTGTGGTTCACCAGTACCTCAGGCATGCTAAAGTTAATGCATGTGACCATGCACACAACTGTTACACTCTGCCATTTGGCAATATCTGCATGTTCACTAGTGGTGGTGGTGTTTACTGCATTACATCATGGTGGTCATGACAGGGGTCTATTTGCAGGAGATGTCACATATATGTAGCATACCTCACAGCCTGTCATTGCAGGACACCTGGACAAAGACTGACAAAATGGGGGACAAAGGCCCAAAACTATGGTCATATTGTAGAAATTAGTGGTATACAGTGCATATAAATGGTGTACACACCTGTTAGAATGCCAGCTATGTGTGATATACAAAAATGAGAGCACAACAGACAAGTTCGGAATACTGCCAACCTTTCATGTGACCTATAACCTGTACAATTTGATTGTAAAGCAAACAAATCTGTTAGGGGAACAATAAAGACATATAACAATAGTACAACATCCCAGATGCATATGTGTGCACTGGCTGAAGCTAGTACTGTGTTGATACAGCTTTCGATATAAGTACAACAGTACATCTTATTGGGTACACAACAGCCATCAATTCCAGAGACTCTTTGATTAACAACAACTAACAGTCAGCTGTCCTACCAGGATTATCCTAACATATACCCAGTTGCCTGCTACAGCAACAGCCATGGTTCACATAGAACTGATGCAGCTGCTAAGGGACCACATGTTTGAGATATATCAGTGTGGAGAAGGGTACCCAAACATTTCCACAGCATTGCACATACCATGGAATACAGTGCAGACAGTCATCAAAAGGTGGTGAAAATATGGGGATACAATGACATTGCAAAGGCGTGGACATCCCACCAAAGTCTATGAGAATACAAGACCAAAACTGGCCAGGGAGGCTGCCAGGAGCCCTACAGCAACAGTGAAGGAGTAGCAGGAATCTCTAGCAAGTACTGGATGTGTGCTACATGTCACAACAACCTTCCATGGTCTCCATATGCCTGCCTATAGGGTAGGGCTGGAAAATGGCAGACATTCCTCACACTAAACAATATCCATGCCTGGTGAAAGTCTGAAAACAATACATCAGGTCTCCAAAAAGCAAGGGGGGAAATGTGTTATGATAATATGGGACCATGGTTGTACTCATTGGCCACAATTCTGACAGGTGTGTTTGGCACAATATCACCACTGCACATCACCACAACACGACCCCCATGGTGAAGCATGGGGATGGCAGTGTCCTGCTTTGGGGTTGCTGTTCACAAGCTGGAACTGGGGCTGTAGCAGAGCTAGAGGGGATTATGAACAATTCTAAACACTGGTCCCTTGTGGCTCCAAAACATTCTGGTGTCTGCCACATAGCTGTGGATGGTGAGGAATTCCACCTTTCCATACAACAATGGCCCAAACCGTACATCCATATCAACAAAAGGATGGCTTCACCAGAACACAAGAGAGAGTGTGCAAACATTGGCAAGTCAAGATATGCCATGCTGATAGACATCTTCCCAAGAGGACTGCATGCTGTGATTAAATCAGAAGTTGCTTTAACAGAGTATTACTTTAAGGGTGTGCACACTCATGCAATCAGCCTATTGTACCTATTTCAGTTACCAGATGTTACCTGTAACTGATGTGTATGTTCTTCATTTAGACTGCACAGGTCATATGTCATATGAAATGATGGCAATATTATGACCTGGTTTCTGAGGTCTCATGTGATATATCATGAAAAATTGGCATGTTAACAGGTGTGTGTACACTTACTATATCCAGTACACTTACTATATCCACTGTAAGCTTGGGAAGTTGTTTGAGTAACTGGTTTTGTTTTAAAATACATGTACTGCAGGTTATGCAATCTTCACCTACAATTAGGACATTACTTAGTGGCATCAATCCACAGGCCAACCCAGTAATGTATCAGACAAACACAGGAGTTATGAGGAATGGACCAAACATATGAGCCACACATGTAGACATTCAGCAAAACCCTGTACAGTTGGGGGGTATGTTCTGTAGGAGTTGCCACAGTGCTATACAGGTGAACAGCAATAATTTACATGAGTGCAATGTGTACTAGGTGAATAGCCATCACCTACTAACACCACTCACATATCCCAGAGGTGTATATTAGTAGTAACAGTAATTGGAAAGGGCTGCACTGCATGATGCTGAGGGTCCATCCAGACTGTGCGTGTTATTGTCTGACTGTGTGTCATGAATGCCCCAGTAGGCTAATGTGAGGTCTGTGTAATGCCTTTGAGGCACCTCACCTGTCTGTTTGTGTATGTGTGTACCAGCAAACCTTATAATACCGGTAATGATTTACATATGTTGTGTTTCCTTCACAGTTGGGCTGTGGTCCCTCCGGTTCTGATACTGATGTCAGTGTCTCTGCAGAATCTGACTATGATAATACTCATATTGAGGCATACCTGGGGTTGTCAGGGGCTGATACTGTGCCATCGGTTAACATCCCACTATTATCAACCCCATCCCCACACGCAGTCGCAATGCCCACACATACCTCATCAGCAGTGCCCACAGATAATGGACAGTTGGTGGGTGGTGGCATGGAACAGGCTACTGTGGTGCCTATGGAAAGTGAGGATGCAGGCACTAGCCATACCCAGGGTGCTGGTGAGGTCCCACACAGGCAAATGGACAGGGATGCTAAGAGGAGGATTGCAGCCCATCATGCCCCTGGTGCAAGTGCCATGGCAGCAGTCACCAGATGCATGGTTCAGGCTGCCATGGGGGCACAGGCACATAATGAATGTAATACCAGACATATACGCAGAGTTGTGGATGAGTACGTCCCTGGTGTCCGTGGCAATATGAACTCATTGCAGCCATCTGTGAGTGTATTGGGGTCATGGATAAATGGTGGGGGGAAACCTTGGCACTCTTCAACCGTGGAATATCTGTGCCTGAGCATTTGGCGGACAATGACCAGCAACCAAGCGGCTGCTGGGCAGCATCATGATCATCTGAGGGTCTACATGGCCGTGCACCATCACATTCCCATGCTGGCACTACTATACAATATCTAGATTTGGAATTTTTCATTAGGGAGGACAGTAGAGTACATTACAGATCATTTATTAGAGAAACGGCAGCAAATAATTTTTTAATGGCTAGTAGTATGCATGCCCCTCATCTTTTGGCATTTTTACCATATGGAGAATATTGGTGTATTGCCAACAATACATTAGAAAAATCAAAACTGGGGGAAGATTTTTCCAATGTAAGGTCTAAATTAGCTAGTAGAGGATATTCTGAAAATATTCTGAATAAAGCTGAAAAACAAGTTAGCAATAAGCTTAGGGGGTTTGGCACGACACCCAGGATCAAGAACTATAAGGGGTTTGACAGATATGATACCAGTGTAAGAACAGGGGATGATGTGGAAAGGTTTGTTTTTGTTAGCAGATATTCACCCTTCTCGGATTTATTAAGAAAGTTAGTGGACAGATTTTGGCCAATTATTAGCAATGATAACAGCCTGAGTTGCTTGTTTCAGGAAAGGGTTACTTTCTCATATAGCAGATTTTTGAACTTAAAGGAACTTCTTAATCTGAGGAAAGTGAGGCCAGTAGGTACCCGGAAGGGTAGTTTCCCTTGTGGGAGATGCAAGGTTTGTAAAAAGGTTAGAATTCTTGATGGAGTGAATATCAATGGAAGAGTCTTTAGGGCCCATGGCAAGTTCCAGTGTGATTCCTGCAGAGAGGTTTATATTATTGGGTGTGACTGTGTGCCAAATATTTGTTACATAGGACAGACTAGAAGAGTGGTGAAAAAATGGATTATGGATCATCTGGGCGACATTAGGAATAGGAGACTGGACAGCCCAGTACCAAATCATTTTTTGAAATAGTCATGGTAATTCTGACACCAGTTTTTTCTTTAGTGTGTTAACCAAACCCCATTTTTGTCAAGGGGAGCATTTTTTCAGCAAATTACTGTCTCTGGAAACTAGATTGATCATTAATTTTGGCACCCTTTATCCTAAGGGGTTGAATCAGGAAGTGAATTTTAATGTTATATAATATTAAAGATTGTTTTAAATAATAATTTATTGAATATACACTTATTTTTGTGGATGTGTAGTCATTCTGTTTTGTCATTTGGTGCTTTATTCTCTTACTAGGCACTTTACTCTAATTGTACTTGATTGAATTTACTCTGATTGTAATTGAGAATTTGTGGTATGTTTATTATTCCTTTGAAGGTGTAAGCCAAGGTACCAGATGCACCAGTAAAATATGTTCTATTATTCCACTGTGTTCTTGTTTTTTTCTTGTTCACATTTGTGCATTACACAGCTTTTGCATACTGGCAGTACTGCCAGCACTACTGAAGGGGGTGTGCTGTCCTCACCAAAATGCAGCAGGCCATGGACACGTGATCCTGGGCAGTCCCAACAGGGATGCAGATCGAGCAGGCAGCAGTCACCAGCGGGGAGTAGTACTGCACTTGGATTCGGCCCTGGTGGTGCTGGTGATACCCTTGGCAGGCCCAGTTCCCATGTCCATGGCCAGAGATGGTGAACTGTACACCCTGCCATGTACAGCCCACAGCTATCCAAAATACCCCTGTGTAGGGCAACCACATGTCGTGACTGTGTGCATACAAGCACACACACACATCACCATCAGAAAAGTCACCTCCACACACACACACACACACACACACACACACACACACACACACACACACACACACACACACACACACACACACACCATCCCTGCACTGCCTATTTAATGAACAACTCCCAAAGATACACACACATGATGTCAACCATGTGGCCCAGCCTAGGCTTCTGGCAAACACACACAACACCCTGTGCATATGATGATACCTGTGCCACATCCATGCCATCCATACCATCGATGCAGGAACATGTTTATATGGGTCTGATGCACAGGGTGACTTTAGTAGAGTGTAGCTATTTAATGCTGTGTAAGGTGCTGTCATCTGCATTTGTAATGGGTGCACATCAGAGTGTGTGTGTACCTTTTCAACCATGATGCATTATTGGTGTTAGTAGCACTAAGCAAATGTGTTCTTACATGCTGTATTATGTTTGTGTTCCAGGTGTCTGTGTGTTAGCAGGATGTGGACCTGCAGACATCACCAACAAGGAGTATGGAAGTGTAGTAACACGTCGACTATGTCATTGTTGGGGTACAGCTGTATCTGCATACATTTCCCAGGTCTGGGTAACAGTTCTTGCATGTGCCTCACAGATTATAGGGCTGAGGGGTTGTATTTCAATCTATGGTGGTTGACATCAGCTCTAGTATAGTGGACAATGGTAAGTGTGGTGGGTGGAACACACCTCAGTTTACTAACGCTCTCAACCCCAGAGGATATTGTGTCGACTAAACACACAGAAAATACTGTTCACTCACACACACACACACACACACACACACACACACACACACACACACACACACACACACACACACACACACTCACACACACACATGCATGCACAGGATCACAGTTGCCAGTGTTGTGTTTGGAACCCCTACCCATCAAATTGTGGTACCACACTATTATGTGGTTATTACAGGTAGCACAGGACCACTAGTGTGATGAGCATGACAAGGTAAATGTAAGGTGAATAACATCATATGGCCTTGTGGGGTATGGCAATGGTGGCTGTACTGGGGTGCATGAGTACTCATAATAGTGTTGCATACAAGTCTACACACTCACAACCACTGCTGTACACAGCAGTGCACACTCACTTGCCAGCACTGACATTAGCAGACCAAACTATCTTGTTATTTACACCAAACTATTCCATACTGTTGCACAGGGCTTATAGGGCTGAAGAGTGTCTACAGATACCACTATGGTTGATGTGAACAGCGAACCTCATACAGTAGACCTAGGAATGTGTACTGTGTGTACTATGGCATAAAATATGAATCTATGTTCTTCCAATGGATATCATTCACACACAAACATACATACACACACACACACACACACACACACACACACACACACACACACACACACACACACACACACACACACACACACACACACACACACACACACGTACACACACACACACACACACACACACACACACACACAATACTCTTCTCTCACACACATTTGACAGGACTGGGAGTAGAACTCTTACCTATCTATTTATTGTTACTACATTGTTGCACATTTGTCGCACATGCCATGGAGGTTATGGGATGCCACTTGTCCAAAGGTACTTCTAAGGCGAGGGACATCAGCAGGCCTTGCAAATTATGACAATGGGTGATGTACTGGGTGAGAGAGGCCACAAAGTATTGTAACCTACACATATGCACACTTACACACAATAATACACACACACATTTGCCAGGACTGATATTAGAACTCCTAGCTATGTGGTTATTGGTATTATAGTGTTATGCAGTTACTGCACACACTACAGAGCCTATAGGTTATGGAGTGTCCCAAGGTACCTATATAGTGAATAACATCTACAGTACTTGTAAGGTATGGCAATGGTAGTTGTACTGGGTGAGATGGCCCACCAACTATTTTTACCCACATGTTTACACACTCACAAACACTTTCAGACATACTAATGCACATACACACATTGGACAGTACTGAGATCTATGGGTTCAAAGAGTCATAGGTGTGTATGTGGAAGATGGCCACAGAGGCTTTACAAGGCTAGCCCATGGCAATACACTGGCATCATGCCACCTGATGATACTCCCCAGTATGTCTACTGAGTATAGTCACTGGAGTGATCCCCAGGGTGGGTATTCTATTTTCCATCCACTCCTCCTGACTTCTCTTGAAGAGGCCAGTGATGTGCTCAGTTTGACATGTATGTGGTATCTATTCCATGGTGTGGCCAGTCTCTGGGTTGTGAATCTGTCCCTCCAGCATGTCCTGTTGATTGTGAGGATGGGGTTGAGGTATCTGGGGCATGTTGTGTGGACAGACTTGTTTCCTTAGATGTAGCATTCCTGACAGGGTTGGGTCAGACATAGCTGTGTATCTCAGGCAGAGATCGCACCTAAGTAGATAATAGGAGACAGAGATTCATTGCAGTTGTTGGAATCTGTCCATATGGGGCAAGTGTGTATTACCTAAGATCCTCTTTGTGAGGTACATTTGCAGCCTCTCCTGTTGCTGGTGTCCAGTGGGGTACATGACAAATGGGCCATAATACACATTGATTGGCCTACTGAGGGGTGTGTCCAGGTAAACACTGTTCTTTTACTTCCTGGATTCAACACACTGAGTCAGGAGAAGTGACACATGGAAGGACTTTCAGAAGACAGTGGCACTGTGGTGGTCATCATACAGCTCACTGTCAAGCTGCGTTCCCATTTCCATTATACCAACATCAGTGTTCTTTGGACTACCATCAATGTATTACTTTATGGGAACATTGTCATACCCAGAGGGGATGGCAGCACATCATCTGGCATTGAGCTTATGTCCAGGGTTCTGACAACAGTCCTAGGTCTCAGAGAGGCCTTTGTGAAGGATGTCAACCTCACATGGGGGGGGGGGTAATAATAGCACCCACCTTGTAGTCATCTGCAAACATTGTCAGCCAGGGCACCTCTGTATTGGGCTGGTATTCAGAGGTGTGGATCCCAAACATGAGGGAATCCAGGTCCACAACCTGTGGGACTCCACTCGTGACTGGTCAGCAGTCTGACATGGGGTCCGCTGCTTTCACACTGTGGGTTCTATCTGTGAGCCAGTTTGCAGGCCACCTACTGATGCAGGTGTGGCTGCCTACCTGACTGTGTCTGTGTATGATTCCTGAGTGGGGAGTGATATCCAAGGATTAGATGGGCAGTCTATCTTGTTATCTATTCCATATTGTCACATAGTTATTGCACATGGCACAATGCTTATAGGGCTGCAGAGTGTCTACAGGTCCCTCTACAGTGGATAGCAACAGTGTGCATTGTAATGTGGACACTGGGGCAGGTACTGGGTCAGCAACAGCAAAAAGTAGCAAAACCCATCCACCAATGGTATGGTCCTCACGCAAACACAACCCCCCCACAGACAGGATACTGTTGACACACACACACACACACACACACACACACACACACACACACACACACACACACACACACACACTTGCCTGGACTGAGATTAGAACCCCTACCTATCTATTTATTGCTACTACAGTGTACGCCTTTACTGCATGTGCTATGGAGCTTATAAGGTGAAGGCTGTCCAAAGGTACTTCTAAGGTGAGGAACATCACCAGCCCTTGTAACGTATGGCAATGGGTGATGTACTGGGTGAGAGAGTCCACAAAATACTTTAAACTACACATGTACACACACATTTGCCAGAACTGGGATTAGAACTCATACCTAACTAGTTATTTGTACTATAGTATTATGCAGTTATCACATGAGCCACAGAGCTTATGGGGCTGAGGCCTGATGAAAGGGACTTATAAGGTGACTGATCTCTGCAGGACTGCTAAAGTAGGGGCAAGGAAAGTGTACTGGGTTTGAATGGACCAAAAAGCTTTTACTTGTAAACACACACACACACACACACACACACACACACACACACACACACACACACACACACACGCACACACGCACACACGCATACACGCACACACGCACACACGCACACATGCACACACACACACACACATGCACACACATGCACACACATGTGCACACACACACACACACACACACACACACACACACACACACACACACACACATTTTAACATTTGCCATGACTGAGATTAGAACTCCTACCTAACTAGTTATTTGCACTACAGTGTTACACAGTTATGTCATACGCCACAGAGCTTATAGAGTTGAGGCCTGATGAAAGCAACTTCTATGGTGACAGGAATCTTCAGGACTGCTAAAGTAGGGTAATGGGAAGTACACTGGATGGGGAAGGCCTGTTCTTTCCTAGATCCTACTGACATTTCTCTTAGTGTATGTGCATGCCCAGGTTGACCTTCAGTAGTACATGTGGGGCTCCATTTCAGGGATTGTTGTACCCCAGTCTGGTTTGTTTGGTGTTACAGCCATACCTCTCAACCTGTTGGGGCAGGATATCTGGATATAGCCTATCAAAATGGGGAGACAATCAGCCATATGGTGATTGTGACTATTTCTCTCAGTAATGTATGGGTTGCTAGGGTTATAGGGCTTGTTTTAGCAGACATCTGACATATATGCAGTGTGACACTGTCATGTATTGTTTCAGTACCTCACGACATACCTCATCAGATCATCACAGTGATTTACCAGAGGAATAAAGGATGCATGATGCACACACCAGGATTATGAGCCAAATGCTATGCATTCTTGAACAATCCAGCCTGTTGAGAGGTGTGCCTACAAGCAATTGACTGCTGATGCTGTGGAAACAGTCCAGCACCTTGGTGATATATTACAATGGTCATAATAACAAAGACAATATGTTACCAAAGGTGGTCTCAACAAGTAGAGAAAATGCAGGAAAAAGATGAGAAGTACCACCAAGGCTGTTGTGAGACAAACATGTCACGTTAAAAAACAAATTCTTTAATATAAACAATAAAAATCCAAGTAGCATAAAACAAAGCTCTAGGGTGGATAAGCACTTTTGGTAAAAACCTTCTTCAGATCCTCACCCATTAACCAGTGTATTTCTTTAAAAAGAGGACAGATAACCAATCAGCAGAAATTCAGGAAAAAGCTGGACAAATAACCTGATCATACTGAACCAACCATTTAGCATATCAAATTGACAATAGGAGACTGTCAGAAACTATTTCTTCCAATCAGAGGCATATCAATCTCAAAGCCATTCATAATACCAGTTTCTAATCACAGAAGAAGAAGGACCAATCAGCAAAAGTCCAAGAACAAGCTGGACCAATGAACTAGTCATACTGAACCAACCAATTAGCATATCAAAAAGGCCAATAAGAGACTATCAGAAACTGTTTCTTCCAATCAGAAACATGTCATTCTCAAAAAACATTCATAATAGCAATTTCTAATCACAGAAAAAGAAAGACCAATCATCTTGAACCAAGAAGCTTATTTACCAATGCGTACAACACCTGGTATTCCCAGGCAGTCTCTCATCCAAGTACTAACCAGGCCCAAACCTGCTTAGCTTCCAAGACTGGGAGTCAGAAGAAAGGAACAACCAATTAATATTAGTCAGGAAGCTTATCTTCCAATGTAAGTTAAACCATGACTAAACATAGTCATAGGAGGAAAGCAACAATCAAAACAAAAATTGAAAGTTGAACACCAAAAAAAGGCAAGGGGAACCAAAGGGATCTAATGCATTTCTTGGCAAGGCCACTTGCTTTTAAAATGGGCTTAAGGCGGCTAACACCATTGAGACCAGGTGGACTATCGGCTCTGAGTTCCATAATCCATTTAGTTTCTTGTATTTCAGTGCTATTGTGTATATCACTCCTTCTGAAATTCTCTCTTAACATGCTTATGGCCATAAATTGAAAGCAATGTGTTTTATTGTTTTTAATATGCCCATATAAAGCATTATTCTCAACACTATTGCAAATATCAGATAGATGATGTAGAATCCGTTCTTTAAAAGGTCTGTTGGTTTTGCCTACATAGTAGGTTGGACAGGACATGCAAGTAGCTATATAAATAATGTTGGCACTCCTACAAGTAGCTCTTTCATGAAAAAAGTATTTAAGTCCTGTCACTGTATGTACAAAAACATTTTTGTTGCAAATATACGGACAAGCCTTACAAAAGCCACATCCCCATGTCCCTTTCCATACAACTGATGAATCACATGGATTTTGTCTACTACCAAAGCCATAATTTTGATATAGCAGCCATTTTATTTTTTTTTTCTGTTCTTATAAGAGAAACTGGGCGGCACAGTGGTGCAGCTGTTAACGTTGTCGCCTCACAGCAAGAGGTTCTCGGGTTCAATTCTCGACTGGGGTGCCTTCTGTGTGGAGTTTGCATGTTCTCCCTGTGTTTGCGTGGGTTTCCTCCGGGTACTCCGGTTTCCTCCCACATTCCAAAAACATGCATCTGGAGCATTTCTCCCTGGGCCTCCGCTGAAAACAGGCTCTGTGGAACCTAGTCGGACATTCCCGGTCAACAAATGTTAAATAAATAAATAAATAACTGGGGGAGTCACCCACTATGTTCCTAATTTTTGGATCAGAAGTCAGAATCGGCCAATACCTTTTGATTACCTCACTTACACAGGCATTATCAGAGCTATAGGCTAGAATACATCTCAATCGATTAGTTCATTGTCTAGGCACTAGCATTGAGCTATTAATATCTTGTGAGTAATAAGGGTGTCCTCTACTCTCCCTTATTTCCATTGCTTCATCACGTTCCATGTATATCTTATTCCTTTTGTAACCTCTTTTTGTGAAAGCAGAGATTAATTTCTTCTGTTCATCCAAATAATCATCAATTCATGTGCACAATTTGGACACTCGTGTTACATGGTTCTTGACAAGGTTGTGGAAGATGTGCCTTGGGTGCATGCTCGTTTGGTGTAACATATGATTACGCCATGTGGGTTTTCTAAAATGCTGGTGTCTATTCCTTTTGTGATATCCAAGGTCAATCTTACATCCAGAAAGTCTATGGTTCTAGATGACACTTTCAGTTCAAACTCAAGGAAGTCAGTGGCACTTTCCAAGTAACCAATGAACGTACATAAACTACATTCGGCCCCTTTCCAGATAATAAAGATGTCATCCACAAAACGGTTATAAGAGACCAGCTCTGTGTTCCATGTATTGTTTGGGTCTATCACACATTCATTTTCCCATTGCACTAAGAGCAGGTTGGAATAGCTATTAGTGCATAGGGTACCCAAGGCAACACCCCATTTTTGACAGTAATATACATCTCCATAAACGAAAATGTTATTCTCAAACACTAACTCTAGTAGGCTATAAATAATAGAGGTGCCAACATCATTTGTTCAGCCAATTTTTCTTAATACATTCAATGCCAAAATCATTCAGTATTACAGTGAAGAGGCGGCAAATGTCCATGGTCACAAGTAATAGGCCTTCATAATTAGTTCTAGTGCCTATCTCCTCATAAAGGTGGTTGAGAAATTGAGGTGTATCATGCAGAACTGTTCTAGCTTTGGGTAACAGTTGTTTCAATTCATCCTCCAGAAAGATAGAGAGTGGTTCAGTGATCAACCCTCTACCTGCAACTATGGGACACATAGGTGGATCTTGTTCATTCTTATGCACTTTGGGTAGACCATTTATAGTTGAATGGTTGGATTCATAACATCGAAGAAATCATACTGTTCTTGAGTAATACTTCAAGTCATCAGTTTATCATATAGCATATCCTATATTTCCTTTATGAGTCTCGTCACAACCCTACTGTTTATTTTATTTTAGGTTCAACTATCATTCAACATGCACTCCATCTTGCTAGTATAATGGTTGCTATTCATTACCATGATTGCTCCACCTTTATCCGCAAGTCTTATGACTATGTCCCTTCTTTTCATTAAATTGGTCATTGCCTGACGTTCTTCATTACTTAGATTGCAAAATTGTTTGTGATGTCCACCTTGTCTCAGTTGGGTGACCTCATCTTTGCACAGGTGAACAAAAGTGCTGACCACTGGAGGGAAAAGTGGTACAAAAGAGCTGGGCTTTTTATGTTGCCTCAGTGTCTTTTCACTATGTTCATTGTCATTACCGAATATGTGCTTGAGTGTAACATTCCTTCCAAAGCACTTGATGATGGTGGTAAATTTGTTTAATGGTGAATGGAGAGAGGGCATAAAGGATAGCCCTTTCTCTAAAACAGCTCTTTCTGTCACAGTTAGCTCTTTGTCAGATGTTAAAAACCAATGAATCAGTCTCAAAATAATCACTTAAGTAACTTTCCTTTTCTTTCTCTCCCTACTCATAGATCTTGGAGAGCGTTACCCTTTGTTCTGGATTAAAAAAGGAAGATTCTGGTAGATAGGTAAATGAACAGCACCTTCTTTTGGTCTAGTAGCTGATGTTGAATTTGAATCCTCTATTACATCCTATGATACTACTGCCACATTACTTATTTTGTTGGTTGATACTGATGGCATACTTGGCAGATCAGTTCCTATTGTGGCACTATAGTTGTCACGCTTCCCTGACAACAAGTTGGTGTTGATAAAATTCTGTGGTCTTTATATTTACGAGCATAATATTGTCTTTTTCTGTGGGACGCCCTTATTACTCACAAAATTCTAATAGCTCAATGACTGTGCCTAGTCAACTAGCTAATCGATTGAGATGTGTTCTAACCTATAGCTCCTTTATAAGTGGGATAATTAAGAAGTATTGGCCGATTCTGACTTCTGATCCAAAAATTAGGAACATAGCGGGTGACTCCCCCAGTTTCTCTTATAAGAACAGAAAAAATTAAAAAGGCTGCTATGTCAAAATGATGGCTTTGTTAGTAGACAAAATCCATGTGATTCATCTGTTGTACAGAGAGGGACATGGAGATGTGTCTTTTGTAAGGCTTGTCTGTATGTTTGCAACAAAAATGTTTTTGTATATCCAGTGACAGGACTTAAATACTTTTTTCATGAAAGAGCTACTTGTAGGAGTGCCAACATTATTTAAATAGCCACTTGTATGTCCTGACCAGCCTACTATGTAGGCAAAATCAACAGACCTTTTAAAGAATGGATTCTACACCATCTATCTGATATTCGCAATAGAGTTGAGAATAATGCTTTATATGGGCATATTAAAAACAATAAAACAGATTGGTTTCAATTTATGGCCATAAGCCTGTTAAGAGAGAATTTCAGAAGGGGTGATATACATAATAACACTGAACTACAAGAAACTAAATGGATTATGAAACTCAGAGCCGGTCGTCCACCTGGTCTCAATGGTGTTATCCAACTTAAGCCCATTTTAAAAGCAAGATGCCTTGCCAAGAAATGCATTTGATCTATTGAAACATGCTAATTGTCTTTAGTAAATACGGGCTATGCACTTTGTTGTCTTGCCTTTCTTAGGAGTCCCTGTAACTCCGTCTATATAGGCATTGTATTCCACCCTTTGGTTTCCCTTGCCTTCCTTGGGTGTTCGACTTTCAGTTTGGGTTTTGATTGTTGCTTTCCTCTTATGACTATGTTTAGTCATGGTTTAACTTCCATTTGAAGATAAGCTTCCTTACTAAGATGAATTGGTTGTTCCTTTCTTCTGGCTCCCAATCTTGGAAGCTAAGCAGGGTTGGGCCTAGTTAGTACTTGGATGGGAGACTGCCTGGGAATACCAGGTGCTGTAGGCATTGGTAAATAAGCTTCCTGATTCAAGATGATTGGTCTTTCTTTTTCTGTGATTAGAAATTGCTATTATGAATGTTTTTTGAGAATGGCATGTCTCTGATTGGAAGAAACAGTTTCTGATGGTCTCCTATTGGTCTTTTTGATATGCTAATTGGTTGGTTCAGTATGAAAAGCTCATTGGTCCAGCTTGTTCCTGGAATTTTGCTGATTGGTCCTTTTTCTTCTGTGAATAAAAACTGGTATTATGAATGGCTTTGAGACTGGTATGCCTTGGATTGGAAGAAATAGTTTCTTACAGTCTTCTATTGGTCATTTTGATATGCTAAATGGTTGGTTTAGGATGATCAGCTTATTGGTCCAGCTTCTTCATGGATTTCTGCTGATTGGCTATCTGTCTTCTTTTTAAGGAAATACACTAGTTAATGGGTGAGGATCTGAAGAGGGTTTTACCGAAAGGGCTTATTCACCCTAGAACTTTGTTTTATGCTACTTGGATTTTTATTGTTTATATTAAAGAATTTGGTTTTTAATGTGATGTGTTTGTCTCACAACAGCCTTGGTGGTATGTCTCATCTTTTTTCCTGCATATATTACAATTGTGGAATCTCTGTGCATTTCTGTTCTGGCCTAGTCTGATTTCCAGTACACGGTTGGATAATATACGTCAGACAGGATCAGGGTGACAGGCAGATTCCGGATCGATTTGTAGGGGATAAGATATGTGGGTGGGGGGTGTCCTGTGTTGGATATGTTTGCCTATTGCTACCAGTACTTTGCACAGGGGTCTTCTCAAAGGTTGACTGCACTTGGAGGGTCTAGTGTGTGTCAGACTGTTTCATCAGCCTGTAGGTGTGTGTCTCACATATATGTATGGCCCACCTCATTTTGCTTGGATGGCCACATTTTGGGGTCAGGATGTTGCATGGGATGAGTGATCAGGGAAGGGTGTGTTACTCCCCATGGCTGTGGGTCAGGGTTCTGTGGATGCAAACATGTCACCATCTTCCAGGGTTGGGACTGCTTGCAATGAGTGCATTCCCATGTTTAGACTCCTAGCCCTGCCTGTTGACTCTACAGAGTATCACAGAATGTCCACATCCATGACTCATATATCTTGTTGGTTACTCAAGCAAGTGTGGTGTTCAAGGGAAAGTGTTTTGCAAATCGATCAGGGTTGAAGTCAGATGTTACTGACAGATGATATTGCAGTTTCAGATGTCGTACCCATCATCCATTCCATGCTACTACAATCATTCCATCAACTTTATAAGATTATTAGAGCAGTATTTCACAGGTATTCTTCTCTTTGGACCTTTTCACCCCATTATTTATGGCTTTGTCCAGATTTCTGACACTTTCTCTGACACTGGCAGGTTTTCTCCTAGCAGTTAACAGCATGGCCTTTCCTTGCATTTTGTAGACTGAGTTATGTTGGTGTTATGGACCCCATGACACTCCCTAACAGAGCACTAAGCCATGGGCATTTGCCACTGGCCTGTAGGCCAGGTGTGACAGATGTAGGCCATCTGTAGCAAGGCAGTGTATTCTGATGATCATATGTTCCCAGGCTGCTGGCAGTGGAGAACCCTAGGATGGTACCCAATAAGGTGAATTTGGGTGTTACTGACAATTGCTTTCTGTTTGTGTTGAGAAATCACTCTAGTTGATGTCTGGATGCTGCTTAAGGCTAAGGACATGTTACTGCTTTTCTATGGGACTATGGGGGGGGGGGGTTGACACATCTGCACAGAATACACATTTGCAGAGACTGTGCTGATATTTGCTTAATATTTTGGTCCCATTTAACACAGTGGTGTGCCCTATCTTTGAGACTACAGGCATAACGGTATTGACCACAGGTCAGATTGTTCTGGCATAAACATTTGTAGTTTCAGACTTCTTAACTTTCAAAGTCATACTGCCACTACCAGACCTGCTGTGATATCACTGTGTAAGTGGGGAGTTCTGGGTGTCGCCATAGGGGGGCCTTTGCCAGGCATTTCTGTATGGTTTTCTACAGCTGATCTGCTGGGTGAGGCTGGGGGTGGGTATGGGACTGCCACGTTGACATCCCTGCATGTGACCTATGACCCCCCCCCAGTTATTTGGCTCACCACATATACTGCAGTGGTATCTGTCAACTAGGGTGGTACTTCATTGTGTGGGTAGGCCAGTACTGGGAATACACTTCTTGCTGTCCCACAGAGCTGTCAGTTGTCTGCTGCTATCCCAGTAAGCCACCCCATTCCCTTGCATGCTTGAATCAATACCATAGATATGCTATCAAGACATTCCACTCCATTCATTTATTTTGTTAAGGAGACTAACTTACCTTGTGCCTGAGGCTATTGTGAGGATAGTGCTTGAGGGATGACTATGTTGGATGCACATAGTGCACCGCCTATACATGGTAAAGAATAGGTGATGTGTTGTTTGGCATCCTTTTTACTGTGTGTGAGAGTTAGAGAGAGAGAAAGAGAGAGATAGTGAGAGAGAGAGAGATCAGTCCCTCAGGCCCTACTGTGTCAGTGTATGTGCTATGTGTTGCCTCTTTGCCAAGGACAGGGCATACTGGACATGCCTCCATCTGCCTACAGGGGCATGCTCAGGATGTTCCTCGTCTGAGTTTCTCTGTGCCTGTGAAGACCATGACAATGGTGGGGGGCTGTGTGGCCCTTCCCCATTTTGTTCCTGCTGCAGCTGTTTCCACAGGATCATATTGTGTAGCATGGCACATACTATGAACATGTGTGTACATGTGGCTGAAGAGTACTGCAAGGATCCACCAGATATGTCAAGGTAGCGGAACCGTGACTTGAGCATCCCAAACACACGCTCTATAATGATCCTGGTTTGTGCGTGTACCTCATTATGACGTTCTTGTGTGGGTGTGTGTGCATTTGTGATGGGTGTCATCATCCACGGCTCCAGTGGGTAGCCAGCATCCCCCACCAGATGTCCATATGGGATGTCCCCACTGGAAAATGCCCAGTACCACTGTGATAAATGCCAGATGTGGGAGTCATGATAGCTTCCAGGGCTGCCAGCACACACATTCATGGTAATGCCCTGAGCATTGCACACGACCTGGCCATTGATGGAGTGGAACCCCTTGTGGTTTAGGTAGACCCTATCCTGGTCACCGGGTGGTGCTTTGATGTGGATGTGGATGCAGTCTATGTCACCCAGTACCTCCGGAAATTCTGCTACATGGTGGAAGAGATGCATATTGGTGGTCCTCTCCTCACAGGTACTGGGGAAGTAAATGTGCTCAGTAGCATGTAGTCGCATGGCATCCAGGAACTGGTGGAGTATCCTGGATGCTGATGCCTGTGAGACCCCCATGATATCCCCAGTTGGTCTTTGGAAAGTACCTGTAGCTAGTATTCTTAAGGCTACACATACCTTGGTATCCACTGGGATGGGTTCCCCTCTGTTGGTTCTGGGTCTGAGGTGAGGCTGGCACAGTTCAAAAAGGTGCTGAAGTATGTCCCTGTCCACTCTGTAGTGCACTACTATCTCCAGATCATGTAGCCCCTGGTAGGTTACCCTGGGTCTGAACACTCTTCTCCTCCTCCTTGGTTTCAGTTGCTTGTCAGTATTATCCTCCTCACCACCCTCAGTCTCTAGCACATACTGATACATCAGAGAAACAGCAGCCCCTAACATGTTTTGTTAGTTTTGTCAGTTTAAAATTTCCCCAAATGTGTACACCAGTGGTGTAGAGTTTGTGGGAAAAACCAGACTGAAAGGTGTTAGCATAGTTTATAGTAGTGTGCTGGGCTGCTGCCTGTGTAATTGGCTGATTGTGATGCATTCCACCTGCCAGCTATGGTAGTTCTCATTGATTGCCTTCCTTCTGCTGTTTCCACTTCCCATTTTCTCCCCATTTAAGCCCCGATGCACGCCGTGCATACCTGGTGCTCAATTGTAAACAGTTCTGCTATTTCTGTTGTTTTTTTTTTTGTTTTAAGCCCGGTGTGCACCGCGCATACCCATTTAGCTAAAGTAAACAGTTTTAAGCAGAACTGGCCCTCCCTGGATGTGAACATGCTCTGCATTTCATGGAATAAGGCAATACAACCTCAGACACACCCCCTTTCTTAGCTGTGTTTAGCTAAGGGCAAACATGGGCCACTGAGCTTCAATGTACTTACAGCAAGCATGACACACCCCCTTTTCATGTTAGCTGCTCCTCCTGTCTACACAGTGGTGTTAGCACACCTACACGGTTAGGTGCAGTCTGACTCTTAGAAGAAATTTGTGATTCAGTATAAATCCCCTCATTTGCATACACCACTGCCTTACTCCATAGTTACCAGATTTAGACTGGGCCTTTCCCCTTAGCAACCACTACTCCCTGGAATTGTTTTCATTCTGCATGCCATTGACTATAATGGCAAAATGCAGATTTCTTTAAAAATTGATTTTTCCCATTTTTTTTATTTTTGGCACACTCCCATTTGCGTGCTGCTGCCCTATGCTTAAACGGCCAAGATTGGCCAAAAAAAAAAGTTTTATTCAAAAAAATTGAAACTATTTATCATGCCAATGGCCATATATTTAGTCATTGGTATGCCTACTAGATATAATACATGCTTTATTATTAGCTGTCATGCCTCTGTTTTCTAATTTGTAGAAATGTGTTCAGCTAGTAACTGAACACATTTCTGCTTCTTACACTATTCCTGCATGGACACCTGCCTGCTTGCTGAATCACTAATTCATGTCATTTGCATGGTTTTCACCAGCAAATAAGGTAATTAGCATTAGGCAGTGGTGTCCATGCAGGAATATTGCTTCCAAGCTCATGCACGTCAGATCAGCTGTTTGCCGAATCGCTCGGTAGCCATATTCTGTGCAGCAGCTGCTGTACTATTCCTACACTCTGTGTAGGGTTTAATGAATTCCAGGGATAGTTTATCTAGTTGACAGTGTAAAGAAAATAAATGCTGCACACCTATACAAGTCTCTGTAAAAACTTTAAACAGGCAGTGTTTAAATACCCCAAAACAAAACAAGAACTTCAAATAAACAAAGAAACAAACTAAATAAAATATAATAAAACAATGGAACAAAATGCAAACAACAATAAAGAGCAAATTAAGATGAGAAGACAAAAAGAAATTACATTAAACAATGAAAAAAATGCAAAAGTAAAAAAAGACAGAAAAAAAACAAACAGAGCAAACCATGATTATTTATCACCAAATAATAAAAAGAGAAAGACTTAGGTATCTGAAGTCAAGGATGAGTTTTTGTATGAGTAACAGACTGCCACGATGCTGATTAAGGAGCAAGTTGAAATTTGTGACAAAATCATTAAAATGGCTGGATTAATGGCTTGTCAGCAGCTGGTAGCATTGGAGGATAAATCTTGAAGGAACAATTTGAAATTGGAGTGTTGTAAAGCAGAGCTGGATCATGGTCAAATGTGGCCTAGGCAGGGTAATAGACGACCATTATTCCCAACCCCCCAACCATTCCATTACATTACTTGGCAGTCTTTCCACAGTTTCCATAAACACTGTTCAAACATGTGCATACTATTTTTTCTTTACTTTTACAGTGCTTACAAATATTTGATTTTAAATCTTTATTTTGAATTTTATAGCACAAACACTGATGGCTTTTTGTTAATGTAACCAAAACAAAATAGTCTCACATTGAAAAAGAATTTAGCATGAGTAGCAGTAAATGTCTCCTCCCTTGAAACTCACATTCATTTAAAATGCGTCTGTCCAGTTGAGGATTATGTGTACATTTACATCTGCAGACTTTGCCCAAACCCAACAATTATAGCTACATTGTTGACTGCATCTTTCCCAGATGTCGACGTCAAGAAACTTGACAATAACAATGACCACTGTTATATATTGCAAATTTGTTTCACATCAAAACACAGTCGCCAAAGTATCCTGGCTTTCTCACACACACACACACACACACACACACACACACACACACACACACACACACACACACACACACACACACACACTAGTGCTTCAGAGCCAGATTGTTTAAAAATGACCATATAAGAGCATAAGGTGCTTTCATCCTAATAGAGCCCCCTCACCCCCACCAGCAGTTATAACTGCTTTGTTTCATATATTCATAGATTTATAGGCTGTTACTAGGCTAACGACCTGAGTGGGGGTGGGGGTGAGGGGGTCTTTCTAAGCCTAGTAAGTTTTCACGAAAGAATAATGATGTCATGTATCCAAATAGGACATTGAGGGCCAGGCATTTATAAGCTACTTCTGTCCATAAGGGACATGGGTGCCAGGCCCAGTGTAAATTTCCTATTCTCCATCCACTGGTCTAGGTTGTGCTTAGCAGGAATAGTCGCTGGGACACATATGTGTCTCTCCAGCATGATTCACAGACAAAATTCAGGTCCCTAGACCTTGCATTCTTGGTACTGTTATTGACTATGTGCACTCATTGGTATGAAGAAATAAATTGCACATATTTTATTGGTAGCTTTTGATGAACAACATGAAATTATATAAAGATCACTAGTATCATACCATAAGATCCAGCCACGTGTAGCACAAAAGAAATATCAACCACCA
The DNA here is from genome assembly GCF_019279795.1 of Protopterus annectens. Lineage (NCBI taxonomy): Eukaryota > Metazoa > Chordata > Ceratodontiformes > Protopteridae > Protopterus > Protopterus annectens. Next base: position 1,566,321,526 of record NC_056733.1, on the reverse strand, counting down.
AATAATATATGCTAAGTCAATATACACAATCTCTGCAGAAATAAAAGTCATCTGAATAATAACACATTAAAGAACTCTATTACTAATGCAGAGGTTGTTGCTGCCAAACAACTTTGCATTTAAGTGCTTCATCAAAAAATGCAGTACTTGCTGCCCTTAAAGAATAAATTGCTTTTGTTGCATTAAAAAATAAAGTGCCAGTGATTTTGCCCAAACATTTCCTGAACTAGATCAGCTATACAATAAGAAATGAAAATAATGAAAACAAACTGATGAAACCACAACAAAAGCGAACCAGGAATCAGCAGGCTGAAGAAATCTTTCAATGTAACAGCAAAACACACGGTTTATTCACATAGAAAACACACAATAATCCATAAAAGTAAGCGCTTTAGTTTAAACTCTGTTAAACTTCATCAGACAAATCTAAAACCATACCTCACAACCTTTTATATGCATACAAATTAATTAATTAAATGCCTTGTTAACCCATTAGTTGATAGTACCCCCTATCATACTTGATGCAACATTACAGATATTGCATTTGCTAGCTTACATCAGCCAAAAAATATGTCATTAAAAATGCAAACTTGCAAATCTAAGATGCTCATGAAGAACCATTTAGATAAAAAAAAACTTTGAAAAATGCATTAATATATATCGAGACATTAAATGTCAAAAAATGTATTACTAAAACTACTTAGTTGCAAAACAAATAATTGAGTGCATAAAAAATAATATATATATATATATATATATATATATATATATATATATATATATATGTAAATGTGTATAGGATATCTCATTAAATACATATGTATATAAAAATGTATATATATATATATATATATATATATATATATATATATATATATATATATACTATGAATATGTAAAAAAGCACTTTTAAACACACCATATAAAATGTAAAATGTGTAAAAATATAAATATATATATATATATATATATATATATATATATATATGTGTGCGTGTTGTTGTCTTTCGGTTTTTAGGGGTCGCCACAGCGGAACTCCGGTCCGCTAATAATTGGCAGTAGATTTTCATGAACGCCGAGGTGCCAGCTCGAAGTTCAACCTTCAACGAAGGCATGCCCATTTACGCATGTCTTTTGAACGCCCACCCAACCGCGGGGAGGACATGCAAACTCCACACAGAAGGCACTCCCCGCACTCCAGCCGAGAATCGAATGGGAGAACCACTTGCTGTGAGGTAACAACTCTACCGCTGCACCACCGCGTGTGCTATATATATATATATATATATATATATATATATATTTATATGCATATATATATATATATATATATATATATATATATGTGAGCATATATCTATATACAAGAAAAAATATTTTATATACATCTATGTAGAAGTATAATAATATATGTCATAAATATCTAATACAGCAATTGATCTTGTAAACTTCATGAGTATATATGGCTAATATCTAATAAATGCATACAGTGTGATATAAATCATACTATTTTATTTCTTTGTAATGCTTTGAGTTTCAATACTGAGACAATTGAGCTTTACAAAGAAATAAAATAGTATGATTTATATCACACTGTATGCATTTATTAGAGATTAGCCATATATACTCATGAAGTTTACAAGATCAGTTGCTGTACTAGATATTTATGATATATATTATCATACATCTACATAGATATATAATATATAAAATATTTTTTCTTGTATATAGATATATGCTCACACACACACATATATATATATATATATATATATATATATATATATATATATATAGTTTCATAGTATAGTACTAGGCTATCTGCCCTGGGGCATTTGTAAGCCTAGCCATAGTGATGTGGCTTTTGCCACCCCATGAAATGGTACAAAAATGTACAGAATAAATCTAGAATACTGTGCCTCTGTCTAGTAGTGACACAATGAAGGTCCCCTTATATAATAGAATTAGTTTACTGTGCCCCTGTCTAGCAGTGACACAGATGTGACCCCTGGGGTAAACTTACGATCTCCCATCTACTCATCAAGATTTCTCTTGAAGAGAGTCAGTGAGGAGCTCTGCCTAATACGAACTGGGATCCTGTTCCAAAGCATGGGAAGCCTCTGGGTTATGAATCTATCCATCCAGCATGTCCTATTCATACTTGTGCCGAGGTTTAAGTCTTTAGCTCTCGTGGTCCTGATGGATTTGGATTTTTTGAGGTGGAGCATGTCCATCAGATCCTGATTGGACATGGCCTTGTACGTCAGGCAGAGATCACCTCTGAGCAGGCGGTATGCTACTGAATAGAGCTGAAGTTTCTTTAGTCTGGCAGAATAAGACATATGTTGGAGACCATTGATCCTTTTGGTAAGGTACTTTTGTGGTCTCTCCAGCTGTTGCAAATGCCGGGTGAGGTACATAACAAATGGGGCATTGTACTCAATCATGGGTCTGATGAGGGAGGAATATAGGGGTACACTGACATCCTTGGATCTGGATGTGAATCCCTTCATGATGAGGTGTGTAAGGTAGAATGTTTTTCTAACCACTTTGGCAACGTGGGTGTCAAATGAGAGGTCGCTGTCTACTTGGGTCCTTAGGTCTCTGATTACTTTTTCCGTACTCAGTGGGTTGCTGTCTATGTGATAATTTGTGGGTACTTTGTTTTTTCCAAAAGGGATGACTATACATTTTTTGGCATTTAGTTTAAGGCCGTGACTACGGCACCAGTTGTCCGTTTCAGTGAGGCCTTTTTGTAGGATGTGTGTGTCTGCTGGTGTATCGACTATGGCGTCTAGTTTGCAGTCATCTGCGAACTTTGTCAGCCACAGCCCTCCCATGTTTGCTTTAACATCTGAGAAATAAATGCCGAACAAGAAGGGTCCCAGGACAGATCCCTATGGGACACCACTTGTGACTGGCTTTGAGTCTGACATTGCTCCAGCGATTTTAACTTTATGGGTTCTGTCCTTTAGCCAGTTTGCAACCCATCTAGTGACATAAGGGTTTACTTTTAAGCTGTTTAGCTTATCTATGATGCCTGAGTGGGGTATTGTGTCGAAGGCCTTAGCCAAGTCCAGGTATGCTGTATGGACTGCTTTGCCCTCATCAATGGCTCTAGTGACTGTATCGAAAAAGTCAACCAGGTTTAAAAGGCAGGATCTGCCTTTTACAAAGCCAAACTGGGTGGGGTCAAGTGTCTGTAGGTCCCCTATGTCTCTGTTTATGAGTTCCATAATGATTCTTTCCATAGCTTTGCAGACCAGGCTAGTTAAGGTTATGGGGCGGTAGTTTCCAGGGTCTGTAGAGGAACCCCTTGTGGAGTGGGACCACTGTTGCTATACGCCAGTGTTCAGGTACATATCCCAAAGTAAGGCTAAGGTTAAATAGCATTTTTATGTGTGGGTTTAGCTCCTCTTGGAGTTCACGTAACACGCACCCCGGGATACTGTCAGGTCCCACTGATGCTGTGTTTTTTGCTTTGTTTAGGGCGGTTCTCACTTGGACATCTGAGATGACAGGGAGATTACATTCAGCTGGGATAAGTATTTCTTCTTTTGGGGGTGAAGGAGGGGAGAAATTTGCACTGAACCTGTCAGCCAGAATGTTAGCAATATCTGTGGGTTCAGTGTATTTTTTGTTGTTGTGAACCAACTCTGAGCATATCTGAGGGTTTCTGCCCAGGTTTCTAACATAGCTGAATAAGGCTTTGTGGTTATCTTTAGTGTCCTTAGCGATTTTTCTCTCAAAGTTTGCCTTGGATGTTTTTATGAGAGAACGTAGTTTTCTGCTAATGTTGATCAGAGATGTCTTCCCTTCATGGGATTTTGCTCTGACTTGCAGTAGCTTCCTTCTTTTGTTATACAATTTGTTTATGGCTGAGGTCCACCAGACAGGATGCTTACATTTGGTGGAGAGGGACTTGGATTTGTTTGGGATTGCATGATCCATGCATTCTTGGAGATGTCCATAGAAAGCATTTGTGAAGGATTTGGCATTATGGGATGTGGTATCCACTGGCACAGTGGGCTTAAAGGATACCATCTCAGTCTTAAGAAGAGGGAAATCTGCTTTTGAGAAGTTTTCCACTGTGGTCTTTTGTGCTGGGGGTGGAGGTGGGATATGTATATCCAGGGTGATTAGTTTGTGGTCAGATCTCACTAGTGAGGGGTATACTTCCGGTGTGGAGCATTTTGTCCCCATGTTTGTGATGATCAGGTCTAGTATATTATCTCCCCTAGTGGAAGAGGTGACTAGTTGTTCCAGTGCATTTGAATTTATGAATTCCAGGAACCTTTGGGCTAGGGTATTAGGGCTAGAATAATGTACCCAATCTATGTTTGGGTAGTTGAAGTCTCCCAGTATGATGGTATTTTGTGATACATTCATATCCTCCAATGTCTTCAGGAAGGCTGAGTGGGGTTCTTGAGATTGGGAGGGTGGTCTGTAACATGCTACCAGTTGTATAGCAGTTTTGCCTATGGTTAGTTGCACCTGTATGGTCTCTGATGCTTCATGTGTTGCTACTAACCTGGAGGTGTGGGTGTCCTTGATGAATATGGACACACCCCCTCCCTTTGTGGTTCGGCCCAGGTTTTGGGGCCGAAAAGCATGATGTGAGGTATAGCCTGGTAGCACTGGGGTGCTCTCAGGAGCCTTGAACCAGGTTTCAGTTACTGCACAGACGTCGATGTTCTCCATGCTGAGGAGTGCATCAAGTGCCTGCATCTTGAGATTTAGACTTCTGGCGTTGAGGAGCATTACCCTTAGTTTTTTTTCCATTTTTGTTTTCTAAGGAGGTGGGTTTGTCTTTTGAGCCTTGCCTAAAAAAGGCACTATGGGGGTGGCAAGAGCCTTAGCCAATATCCAGAAGCCCAGTGGTGACAGGTGTAAGCCATCCCTTGCGAAGCAGCGTGGCTTGTCCAACATATTATCCCAGGCAGACAGACATTGGATCCCCTTAGAATGACAACAGTACTTGAGCCAATTGTTAAAGCTGATCATCTTGTCTTTGTATTGTGGTATCATTCTTGGTGAGGGCAAGATGCTGCTCAGGGTCAGGGTCATACCAGCCTGGGCTACATAACTGGAGAGCTCCTCTATGTCTCTTTTCATGTAGTCCAGGGAGGTACGTCTCAGGTCATTCACACCAGCATGGACAATGATGGAGTCATATTTGTACTTGCTTTGGAGTGACCTGAGTGCGTGTGTTATGTGGCGGATCCTAGCTCCCGATAGACAGCTCACAGTCACCTTCTCCTTGCTCAGCCTGGTTAGTGGGACATCAGTGTGTCTGACTATGGAGTCACCTATTACTAGTGTATCAGGCAAGGTGTTTGGCCTTAAGGGCTGCGATTGGTCGACACACTGATTTATTGAAGTATGTGTTGCATGTGTTTTGTTTTGAGGTGGTGGATTTTTGGATGTCTGCTTTGGGAGCCTCTGTTGTTTTGGTAAGTTTTTATTAGAGCCTCCAGTATGTCTTTGTGTTTTTATGTGTTTGGTTTGCAGTTGTGGTAGGTCTATGTGGGACTGGGATTGTTGTGTGTGTGGTTGCTATCTCCTCCTGTCTGGTCATGCCAGCCCTGAGTTGAGAGAGTTCAGCCTCCAGTTTGGCTATATAGTTGCATCTCTCACATGTATTTGTGTTTGTTGGGAGGAGGAGAGGGTTGTCTGTGTACATGAGACAATTGTAGCATTGTCTCAAGATACCCAGATTGACCAGCTGAACTGGAGACGACGCCAGTAATCTACCACTCAACATGCTAGAACAGTATAAGGGAGTGGTATACCTTTCAGGGAAGTGGATATTCACAGGGGTGGTAAGTAGATGTAGTGCTTTACTTAGTATGAGAGTGCTTACTTAGTAGAGAAGTATTGAGAACAAGTGCAAGGCTTATAATACAGTGAGTAGTCTGGTTACACTAAGAGTAGAGCTTCCCTAAGGGAAAATTTGAAGAGAAGACTTGGCGGAGCCAGAAAAAGTTTAACCTTGTTTAACCGGCGCCGCGCTATGCGCACAACCGCGCAAAGCCGTGCAAACGTAGATTTTAAACAGTGAACTACAAAAGAGCTAGAAATGGTCCCAAACAACCAATTACTACAGCTTCTTGTGCTGAGGTCACTTCCCCCAAGGACAGGTAGGCTGCTCAAGGCTCCCCACTCCCACTGGTGAGCAAAGAAACTTCCTTCTATCCAAGTAAGGTAATGGACAACACAGGAACTACACCACAGCCCAGAATACAGCAATGCCTGTAAACTGGTCTAAACTAGTCGAGGAAGGCGGGAAAACAAGGATTATTTTTTTGTTTTTTTGTTTTTTTGGTAGAAACACGCAGACAATGCAGAAACAGTGATAAATTAGTTACACAGGCTAGCACACTTTAGTGGGCAGCCTCCAGAGTTAAATTAAACAAACAAACAAGCAAACTTTCGATCAAATTCGACTAAAATGTAACTTTAAGTGCAGATTTTAAAATAATGCAGCAATCAGTTAAAAAAACAGTTCAGGCTAGTTCAAGGTAAGCTACAGAAGCAATTTCAAGTGAAAAAAAGCAAAGATACTTAAATCCAGAAGGTAGTCACTTTTCTGAGTTCCCTGCTGCTAGGACCACTCTGTAAACCCACGTGGAGCTTGTCTGAGCAGTATAGCCAGAAAAAAATGCCCAGAGGTGGATTTTAAACAGTGAACTACAAAAGAGCTAGAAATGGTCCCAAGCAACCAATTACTACAGCTTCTTGTGCTGAGGGAAAACAAGGATTATTTTTTTGTTTTTTTGTTTTTTTTGGTAGAAACACACAGAAAATGCAGAAACGGTGATAAATTAGTAGTCTAGTCTGGCCTTATTCTCCTTTACTCTGTCCCTATTAACTCCATTATAGAATACCATGAACTACTTGGAATGTATAGGCCTCTTAACAATGCTACCTGCTAGAAATACCCTATCGTCTGATAACCAAAGAACCCAAGGTTTAAAGAACTGCTGTTATTCACATAGGCTGGAAACCCTGCCCTTATTTATGACAATTTATAGATTCCAGTAAGGTGACCTAAGCCTTGCTTTCCAAACTATGATGAACCATGCTGTCTCTTTGATTTTTCCTAGAAAAGGAAAGCTCCTCAGTTAATACACATTCCCGATAAATAGTTTTATGCAAAAATACCAAGTCTAGATTCAGATATAAATTCATAACTCAGCAATTTCCTCACTTATGGAACAAGCTCCCTTTACATATCAGACAGTGTAGCACTCTGGTATCATTCAAACTCAGTTTAAGTTCCTCCTAAGAGTCACTGGCTGCAATCATCTAACTGTGCCAGACTTCACATTACCCCACATCAGACCTCCCTGTTTCTTCTCCGCTTCTCTAGTTCTTCATTGTTTCACACTGTCCCAATGTTCCTTCCCTCTGTTATAATCCAATATAAAAAATATTTTATCAATATCTCTCAAATTAACCAGAAGAAAAGAAAAAAGGAGTGAACAACATCTTGGTCTGACGAAGTGTCAGTGGGCGTGAAAGTGCTTGCCAGTTATTAACGTTTTATTGTTTTTAAGCTGTGTTGGTTAGTCCTTTCCTCTTTTCTGCTGGTTATTTGGTTTTGTTTGGACTTGCCTTTATCCACTTTATTGCTTTTCTGGATCTCCCAAACTTAGTCTCTGTTTCAAACAATGACTTAATCAGCTGTTTGCTCTCTTTCAAGGATCCTTTTGACAGTAAGGGTTAACAGTAAGGAGCTTTAACGCAGAGTATATTGGATGGGGGGAAGTAATGGCCAGTGAAATTGTGACAAAATTAAGAAAAGCTCCTGAATGGAAAAATGCAAGCCCAGATGCAGTTCCTAACTTCTGGCTAAAGGTATTAACATCTTTACACAAAGATTTAGCTCTGAGTAAGAATTACTCATATGTGCATCCCAAACAGACACCAAACTGGTTAACAGGTTAACAACAGGAAAAATAATACTCCTCCTTAAGGGTGAACCTGCAAGCCATCCTAAGAACTACAAACCAATAACTTGCCTTCTATCAATATACAATCTATATACTGGAAATGAAGCAGAGTTTATAATCATTTAGAAAAAAATCAATCATGGCAAAAGAACAAAAAGGCAAAAAACAAAATCATATAGAATAAAGCATAATTTGTTGCTAAATAAAGCTTTAATACAACGTTGTGAAAAGGACACTAATCTAATTATGGCATGGAGAGATTACAAAGAAGCATTTATTTGACAGCATCCCACATTCATAGATACAGGAATGCTTACAGGTGTATAAGATACAACATACGTTGATTAATTACATTGCAGTAACCATGAAACAGTGGCAAACCACTTTGCAGCTGAACTATGACAAAGGATAAATTATTATCCCAGGCTTAAAATTTCAAAGGGTGATATTCCATGGTGATTCTATGTTACCACACTGCTGCTGTTTTGTCTTGCTCTTAACCCATTAAGCTGTTTACCTAACAGCTTAGGTTATGGTTGCAATTTGGCTCCCAAAAACAAACCTTGTTTAAATAGCTCTCATCTACTTTTTGTGGATGACTTAAAATTGAATAGTTCATCAGATGAGAAGTTGAAAACTCAGTTATAAGTGGTTAAAACTTTCTCCGATAATATAAGAATGGAATTTGCACTTGATAAATGTACAAATGCAACATTTAAAAAAGTACAGGTGACATCACCATGAAAATATCAACCTGGAGCAGGAATGTGATATAAAGGAACTTGAGTAGGAGGGAGTGCATAAATATTTGGGAATAGATGAAAGATTGGTAATAAAACATGAACAAATGAGAATAAAGCCCAGTAAGGAATACTTCAGAAGACTAAAAGACCCTGACATCTAGGAATACGGTCCAAGCTATAAATCAATTTGTTCTTCCCATTCTAACTTACAGTTTGGGGGTGAATGACTGGTCCCAAAAAGTACTGGATCAGTTAGACACGAAACAAAGAAACTGGTTTATGGTTATCAAATGAAAATAAACTATCGATGTATACCAAGATTATATATTCCTCATTCTGAAGGCGGTATGGCCCTCCTTGAAATTGACTATATGTATAGATCTGCAATTGTTGGACTGCACACATATCTGCTGACCTCATCAGATCCAAACATTGTGAACATTTTAAACATGAGGAAAAGAAGTTGAAGATGACATTTTGGCTTTGTTTAACAGAAGCATTTCAATATCAAGCTGAAATGGAAATCAAACTAGAAGTAGACAAAAATCAGACAGCAACTGAATATACCTAAAAACAAAAGGAATGTATCTCTCCCAAAGAATTCCCTACATTTGGAATGAGCTCTCTCTTTTTGTAAAGCGTGGCACTTCCCTCACTATCTTCAATTCTAACTTAGCTGTATGGATGTGAAACCCCAAATCTGCCCCATGCCCACTCCCCCATCCCTTATGGACATGGGATGCAAAAATCAGGGATTACTAGTGAGACTGCAGTGGCAAGACTTCAGATGGCTTAACTGGTCTCTTGCTTATTAGAAATCTATTAACCTATGAAAAATATTGCTCTGCAGAACAGCATAAAAATATTAAAAAATAGCTGTGTTAATGAAAACTTTGTGGAGCTTTTCTCCCCGGGCCTCCGCTGAAAATGGACCTACGTCCAGTCGGACACTCCCGGTCAATAAATGTAAATAAATAAATAAATAAATAAAACTGGCTCCCTGTTGACACAAGAACATTTTTTCTGCTTTACAAATTGACCTTTAAAATACTGAAAGGTTGCCACTGCACCTACTTAAAAAAATCTTATTTCACAGGAACTAATTCTACTCACTTAGAAACCCAGACACTAATATTCTTATGAGATCAGCATCTACACTCTTTTAGATGGAGCTTTCATTAAAACTGCACCAGAACACTGGAACAATATCCTGCATGACATTATATCTCCTGCTTCCCTTAATGACTTCAGAAAAGCACCAGAGATACAAACCAAGGATTCCTTTCATTGTCACTGTTTTGGTGCTCATGGATAGCCTGCCTGATACTTACCTGTTGCTGGTACAAGGGTACACCTACACTTTCTACTTCTAGTGCACTTGTCACCCCTTAACCTTTTATCTCTCTCTCCCACAAACCATTTTTTGCCCCTTCATCTAACATATTCCTTATATTTCCTACATTGATGCATACCTCTCCTTTATCTAGCCTTCTCCCTCCTACTTTGCCCTTCTCTGTTTCCTGTACTACTTGTCTGTAACATTCAAACTGCATTCTTGTGCCTAACCTCAAAACATGATGAATATGCTTTGCAATGTCTTTCGGCTTTTCCCGGTTAGGGGTCGCCACAGCAGATCACCAGTCCACAGATTGATTGGCAGTGGAGTTTATGGTGTCGAGTTGCCAGCCTGGCGTCCATGATGATGAATATGCTCTACTTTTATTAAATCACTGTATCTTATTGTCACAAATACTTCATTTCCTATACGTATTATTGCTACTGCGCATTGCAACTGAAACCTATATAAACTGCAATCAACAAATTATTTACCACATCTGCAGTTATTAACCGTTTGTTAATTTCTTTGTACAATAATGTTTTATGTTGTCAATTGGCATGGTTTGTGCCTGAAAAAGGTCTTTGGACAGCTGCATTTAACCAGTTAACAAATGTATAAATAAATAAATAAAACTACAAAATGAAGTGCTTTTATAGTGAGGCAAGACCCCTGCACCTCCATGTGGCAGGTTGCACCCCCTTGCACCCCTTTACGACTCTAGAAATAATAACTCATTTGTCACTTTGTCACGCAACCTTGTTGGTGAGAAAATGCTTCCTTACATCTGATGTTCAGTAACCTTGAATTTTGTATCACTGCAATTTTGACATTCCTACACTTGATATTTTTCCTACTATGCAACAACACAAGTGATACTGCTTCCTCCATTATGCATGAAGGGAAAGACACTACACCCACTAGCCTGTACTTATTTTAATATTTCAGACTGGGATTATAGATATTACTAAGGTTCTAGTTTGTTTTATTGATTTTTTTAGAATGTCAAACCTTACATGGTCGTAAGCATATGATCGAAATTCTGAAACATCAAATATTGGGCAGTGCAGGACTACTCTTTGTACTGAGATTGTAATGTAGTAGGGATCTGGCCTTCTCTTCACTATAGTGTGATCTTAGAATTGGCATATATAATTATCATGGGGTGCTGGGGGAAGTATTTGATTTTTTTTTTTTTTGCATTTTCAACATTTCAGAATGTTGATGATATGATCTCGACCATATAAGGTTCGACATTCTGAAACATTGATAAAACACACTAGGCCCATTACAAAACACCTCTAGTTTAAACTAGTACTCCAAAAATTTCACTTATATATTTACAGTGAGCATATCTAGTGAGACTCTGGATCTTTCCACAATGATTAGTGATGCCTTAGCTCATCCTACTGAATTTCTGCCCTCTTCTTTTTTAGGCAAAGCCAAATCATTATTTTTGCTCAGTAACCTCTGCAGAGCACTGGTTAGGAAAAGTTCTATCAAAAGAAGGTTACACATTTTATTTTTTGTAGGGGGTGGTGGTATCTTTTCTGCTATTGAATCCCTGTGTCCATCAAAACCTCAGTCCTGTTCACCCAGCTGGCCCATTTGTTTTCAAAAAAGTGGGGGTTCTATGGAACATTTGCTTCCTTAGAGTTGAGTGAATGAGAGGAGTGAAACAATTAACCTCCATGCATTCAGGTGTTACCAGCTTGGCCCAGTCATTCTTTCTGTGCATGTCTGCTATACTCTAAGGGGTTGGGGTGCAATGGGATCTATGGGGGTATGTTTCCTATTTCTGTGACAGATGTTCACCTCACTAACTTTACTCTCATAGAAGGAAATCATATACAGTGATCCCTGGTCTCAGGAATTCCTGCTAGAGTTCAAAGCCCAAACAGGTAATCCCCCCCACACACACACACACTTGAGAGATGACCAGGATCTATCTCATTATTCCTTTCTCATCGTGACAAGCATCTTCAGTGCCTGGGCCACTAATTGAGACCAGGTTATCTGGGTCACAGTCAACACTTCATCCCTCTAAGCCACCAAGCTGGCTGTCCAGTCTAAGCATTTTTCATTAATGTAATCTGCATTGCATAAATTAATATTATTGAAGAAGACAGACTTTTAAAGACAAAACACAAGGGAGAAGAGGAAAGAATAACTTAAATGGAGAAACAGTAATATTTTAACTTAACACTCAGTTTATCTCTTGTGATGAGTATAATATTTCCATTTCTGAATCTGTTTTGTTATGAAATGTACAGGAGAGTCCCTAACTTGTGCACATAATATTACATTCTGAAAACCTGCAGCTAATAGGAATGCACTCCAGCGAGACTTAACAGTGATACTGACAGTAAGTAAGAAAAGCTTTCCTTTCAGCTAAATTGTTTGACTTTGTATTAGCTGGGACTTTTGAAATTTATGATTCAGACTCCCTGACTTAGATAAATGTGGTACATTCAGTGTGCAGCAGACTTAGTTGTATACTGCTGCTTCTAGAGAGACAATTCCATTTTCATTTTAAAGTACCACAGCAGATCTTTTATTGGGAAACAGGAGGGCAGATGTATCAGGGATGAAAGCAGAACACAAATATCTTTGTTCAGATTAAAACACTAAGCTAAGGTGTCTCAAAATTATTATCTCATGAAGCAGATTCTGTAATGATACAGCACTTGAACATGTTTCAGTAAAAGGTCAATTCCAAAAGAGGGAAGAACTTTATGAATATATAGATAATTCAGATACAAGCATTTCCAAGGGTGGCTAGAACTAGATAATTTGTACAACTACAGTTAGTAAAAATGACAAAAAATGCAGTTTATATCTACATACACACACATATATATGGGTCTACTTTATAACATTGACATTTCATAACACTGAATTTCATAACATTGAGACCAAAACATCTAAATCCCAAAACACTAAAAACCCAACACATTGAAAACTCAGAACATTGAAAGTATGCTTCATAGCATTAAAAAACTAAGATGCATATGTAAATAACATCCTCTCCACCTATAACAACACCTAACTAACAAACACACTTTCTACTACATTTCGGCAGGGGGGGCAAGCCCCCCTGCACCCCCCCATGTGGATGGCTCTGCCCCCCACACCCCTTCTAAATTAAATATACCAGCTCCAAGATTGCACTACAGTAGAAAAAAGTTAATTTCCTAACCTCACCGTATCACAATCACCATACACTGCAGAAACGTCTTAGAAAATGTGTTTGTTAGTTAGGTGTTGTTGTAGTTGGAGGTGATATTATTTATTTGTTTAATGTAGTTTTCAGTTTTATGAAGCACACTTTCAATGTTATGAGTTTTCAATGCTTTGGGTTTTCAGTGGTTTGAATTTTCGATATTATGGTCTCAATGTTATGAAATTCAACGTTATGAATTTCAATGTTATGAAGTAGCTATACATAGATAGACATATCTATATCTAATCTCTCTCTCTCTCTCTGTATATATATATATATATATATATATATATATATATATATATACATACACATGGTTCCACTTCTAGCCATCGAAATTTCAAAACATCGAAATTCTGATCATCGAGACCAGAACATCAAATTGTGAAACATCAAAGGTTACAAGTGTAACCAAAAAAAAAAAAAAAAAAAAAGAAATTTTTAACAATTGTATGCAGGGGAGCTTCACCCCCCTGCACCCCCCATGTGGAGAGCTGCATCCCCCACACCCCCCCTACTTTAATATTCCAACTCCAAGACCGCATTACAGTGGAGTAAAGGGAAATCTCCCATTTAGCGCTATATGCAGAAGTGTTAAACGGGAGATTTTCCGTACCCTATCTGTAGTGCCATTACACAGATGGCACATAGACACACACAGTATGCAGAGCACCTCGGTGCCCTGCAAAAATATAAACATTCTCCCACCTACACATACCTTTTTCTTCCCCTTCAAACCTTCAACGTTTTCAAACTCGATGTTCTGGTCTTGATGATCTGAACTTCGATGTTTTAAACGTTCAATGGTTTGAAGGGGTACTATATATATATATATATATATATATATATATATATATGTTGTTGTTGTTTCTTTCGGCTTTTCCCGGTTAGGGGTTGCCACATCGAAACTCCGGTCCGCTAATGATTGGCTTGCCAGGCCTGACGCACAACCTTCAATGAAGGTACGCCCATTCACGCATGCCTCCACACAGAAGACACTTTAGCTGAGAATCGAACAGGACAACGTCTTACTGTGAGGCGACAACGCTACCGCAGCACCACCACTGCAGTATATATATATATATATATATATATATATATATATATACACACACACACACACACACACACACACACACACACACACACACACATACACACACATACAGATATATATATATATATATATATATATATATATATATATATATATATATATATATATATATATATATATATGGGATCTATCAGTTATACTGAATTAACATATGACCAAACCTTAAAGTATGACTTGACAACATTGAAACCTTTGAATGATGAGCGTTCACAAAATCAGAACTTAGAAGACTGAAACAAAATCTGCTGATGTTATACACCGTTTTTTTTTAAACCACAAAGCATTTGCATGAAGATTGTAGTACAGTGAGGATTGGGAAATTCTCCCTTTTCCTCACTGTAGTGCGATCTCGGAGTTAGTATATATCATTTGCAGGTGGTGTGGGGGGTGCAGGGGTTTGCTCCCCTGCAAAAACATAAAAAAAAGATTATTCTGAAACCACACAAAAGACCAGTGAAAACAGCTCTACTTTCCAAAATAAGAATTTAATAAAAACCTTTTAGTTGTCTCTCCTCTCCTAGCGCCTCGGCTGCAAGCCTTTACAGAGTAAAAAAGTAAAGCTCACTCACACAGTCCTTTTATATAGCTGCCATATCAATTAACAATTCATTACATAATAAAATCAGTTCCTAATTGTTAAGCTAACAATTAACCCATGAAGTTCTGCCAATTGCACTCTTTATTCATTCCTAAAGGCTGCAAAGTTTCATATTTCATTATTAAAATTGCTTCCTTTCTTCTTAAAATCTTTTTCAGTACATTTTCATCTCCATATCTGTTATATACTTGTTCCAAAATAGTGACTTTCATATTGTCTATTATACCCCCATGTTCTGAATGAAAATGTTCTGCCACTGGGCTGCTCATCTTCCTATTTTTAACATCCCTAACATGTTCTTTTATTCTCTCAGCCAGACTTCTTTTAGTTTCCCCAATATAGCTTTTGCCACAAAAGCATTTTATAAGATATATAATCCCCCTGCTAGTGCAGTTAAATGTTCCTATAGTATTAAAACTTTTCCCCTTAATATCTTCAGCTTCTCTGATTATGTAAGGGCATATTGCACATTTTCCACAGGGGAAAGTTCCCTTCCTTGTTATTGCACATGCTAGCTTCTGTGTTGTTCTCTCAAACCTGCCTCTTACTAAAAAATCCTTCAAACTTCTCCCTCTCTGGAAAGAAATAGTAAGCTCAACATTCACCAAAGAAGGTACCTCCTTCTTGTCTTGTTCCAACTATTTTTATCATTTCATTAAATACTTTAGAAAAATAGTATATTTTGTGACAAAAAACATTTTTGAACATTCTCCCTTGTAATTTGTAACTACATGCTGACTATTTTTATCCTTGTTCCCATAATCTTGTTTTTTGCTACTTTTTCCAAATACTTTATTATAACTTAGTTTCACTTGATTTGGGTCATAACCTCTCTCCATGAATTTATTGCAAACCTTGTCACACTCTACTTCTGCTTCCCTAACATTGGTACATAGCCTTTTGACTTTTAGCATTTCCCCATATGGGATAGATTTCAATGTATGTTCTGGGTGGCAGCTAGTAGCATGTACCATCCTACTCATTTGTTCGAACTTCCTATATATTTTAGCTTGAATTTTTTTGCCTACTTGCCCCTTCAAATTTATGTCCAAATAATTGATTTCTTCTCCCATATGGATATCATCAAATTTGATTTTATATTCATTGTTGTTCAAATATTGTATAAATACCTTAGCTTCCTCTCTATCACCCTTACAAACAAAAATCAAATCGTCGATAAAACGAAAATATTGTATTACATGACCCCTAAAAAAACTATTTCTATAGACATGTTCCAACTCAAACAGTCCCATGAACAAATTGGCATACGCTGGGTGAAGGCTGCCCGCATTGCAGTTGCCATTTTTTGTTTATATAATGTCCCATCAAATTCAAAAATGTTGTTAACTAAACAAAAATTTAATAACTCCGTTATATACTGAGTCCTTGGTGACTCTTTCAAAAAATATTGCACAGCCCTCAAACCCAGTTCATGGGTAATACTGGTATAAAGACTAACTACATCCACTGTGATGAAAAACATGTCTTTTGTCCAGACTGTCTGTTTTATTTTATCCAGTAAATCATATGAATCCTTAATATATGATGTTAACTTGGTTACCTCTCCTATTAATATTTCATGCAAAAGACTAGCCACCTTGTGTGTAAAGGAACCCTTTGCTGATACTATAGGGTGGCCTGGGGGATGGAAAAAGTTTTTATGCAGTTTTGGGACACAAAAACATTTTGCTATGGTACTATTTTTTATATACAGTTTATTATTTATGTCCCTAGCTGTAAAATAGCATAACCTTTCCCCTTTCCTTAACAATTTGTATAGTTCCTCTTGTGCCTGTTTAAGAATATTTTCCTGCACTTTACCATAAACTCCTTCATTCTTCAAATGTTCTAAACACATGTTATAATAGTCCTGTGCATTCAATATAACTAACTTGTCCCCCTTGTCTGATGGTTTAAACATTATATTTCTGTTCTGACTCATATCCTGTAATTTGCACCATTCTTCCTTATTCAAGTTGTAACTCCTATTTTTCTTAATAATAGGTTTTAGTTCTCTCTCCACAAAAAACTGTGTCGCATTACTAAAGCGTTGTATATGTGCATTTTTGCTAGTTGGGCAAAATGTATTATTTGCTTTAATCTTACTAAGGTCAAACAATGTATAAGCATTGCTTTCTGTTTCAGACTCACATGTGAAATAGTTGTCCTCACTTGTTACTGAATCGCTTGAACTTTCTAAACAATCATCTTCCTTTTTTTGATTAAAGAAATATTCTTTTAAATACATTTTCCTTACCAGCTCTAGAATTTCTCCCTTAACTTCATAGAGTCTAGGTAACACTGTGGGTATGAATTTCAGTCCTTTCTCTAGGACATTCATTTCCACTGTGTTAAATTCATATTCAGACAAGTTAATAACATATTCATTTGTATTAGGTAACAGTACCTTATTTATTTGTCCATTTACTTTTCTTTTTATAATGTCCATCTCCCGGGTCCCTGGTCTGGTCATATGCCTGCCATCCTCGTTTAAGGTTGACACTGCCACCGTCGGTTCTGTTGGAGTTTCAAAAAGTATTCCGAAAGGTTCTTTCATCTTCTGCCGACTGCAGAACTGGAAACTCCTCTTCCTCCTCGACTGAAGATGCTCCACTCTCCCCAGACATAAAACTCTTGTTCCCCTGTGCCCCGGAAGTGATGTCATCCCTCTTAAAACTTACGCTCCGCCTCTTGTTGTGCTGGTTGGTGGTGAACAGGAAAGCCCTTTCCTGTTCATAATCGTGAATGTCCCTTTGCAGCTTGTGTGTCTTCCGCTGCAATAATTCTTTTTCATAGGATTCCAACTTCATATTAGTATCATTCAAGAATGTCTCAAGCACTTTGCTAGATGAAGTTTTAATAATTTCTTCACATAAATGTGTAGTTTCCTTCTGTAATTTTTCCCTCTTTACTCTATCTCTCTCCACCAATATATTTACCCATAAAAAAAAGATTGTTGCGAAGTTAAATAGAACAGTACATTCATTATTTTACTAAAATGGTTGTCAGCCGAAAAGTACTCTGTGTGTGCTTCAGCAGTTGTCGTTAATCGCAGTGTAGTTTAAATGGACAGATGTCTATTTCTCGTGAGTGTTTTTTATACATGTAAAAGAGTACTGGATTGGATGTGTTTGTTTCAGGCTTCTAAGTTCCGATATTGTGAGCGTTCATTGTTCTGAGGTTTCGATGTTATTGTCTCATTCTTTTCAGTTTCGGTCATATATTAATCCGGTAAACTGACATAGACCCATATATCTACACACACACACACACACACACACACACACACACACACACACACACACACACATATATATATATATATATATATATATATATATATACATACACACATATATACATATATATATATATATATATATATATATATATATATATATATATATATATATATATATATATATATATATATATATATATATGTATGTGTGTATATGTATATATATATATATATATATATATATATATATATATATATATATAGCTATATATGTAGAGTGATAGACATTGAGAGAGAGTATGCTCACTTTGGTTGAAACTGCCGAATGTCAACATCTGTTTGGTCAACATACTTTGGTCACAAAGCAGATGATCAACAGGTGTCTGAGGACAGCAGTCTACAGGGTTGTGGAAAGTGTCTGTTCCCTGGGGACTGTTTAATCTCAGAGTTAGTATGTATAATTTGCAGGCAGAGTAGGGGGTAGTGGGTACAGGCATCTTGCCCCCAGCAAAAAACAATAATTTAATGTTTTTTTTTTTTGTAATTTTGCATGGGCAGAAATTGTTGCATGGCACATTTGCAGAGTCTATGTTTTGTGGTGAATATTGTGAATGTTTACATTTAGATGTTTCAGTTAAACTGAGTACACCTATCTATACTTTTTCCATACTATGCTTATTTTATAAAGGAAACCATTTGGGGCCGCTTTCTTTAAGCAGCCTGAAATTATTTGACAGTCGCACTGTATGCTAATACCTTCAGCTCTGCCTTTAACAAAAGCTAAAACATTACTTTACTAATGTAGCCTCATTGGTTTTCATGTCAATGCTCATGAATTTCTGATATTAGCCAAGTTTATACAGCTGTACTGGGGCTAGGATCAATTCATTAACACTAGTAATTGATTTTGTTTGATGAAGCAGTGCCCTGAAACACACTGGACAGTCCACTAGAATGAATGTTTTCCATCAGTTACAAGCACTATATATTTTTCAGTGCATCACAAACTTCTTGATTACATATTTTAAGCATCTCTGCGATTACCACATCTTGAGTAATGAAAAACACTTTGACAAAGTCAATGTATTTTCTTTTTTTTTGCCTGAAAAGTGACAGGCCTGCTGTCAGATGTCGGTGAGCTGTGGTTTGCAGTCCTTTCCAAGACAAACTGCTGTGCTCCTGGAATACAGTTTTAGAATATAAATCCTACCATCTCTGACTACGTCAGATGTCATCATGTTATTTTTTTCCCTTTAGGGACTGATGATCTGCCTCAAAGAACAATGAAACTGCCAAAGTTCTGCAAATTTCTGTGCAATGTTGTAATATAAACCTCCACGTCTTCATTTTGCTGTATTGTAAACAATTTGTCTTTTCCTCTCAAATGCACAGGCAAGCATTTCCTCTGTGCAGAGAGACTATGGCAGTTGTAACTTGCAGATTTTATACTGCAGGAGAGATTACTGTACGGATTACACAAAACTATTTAATATAAACTATCCAGATTTTGGAAGGACTCCCCTGACACACTTTTGCTCCATCCTTCATAAATTTGGGAATTGTTTTGAGAAGTTCTAAGTTAATAGTGCCAGCATTTAAAAAGTATTGCTAACCTGGATTATTTTCCCTAGTATTTTTTGCTTTGTCCATATCTGGTGGTAAAAGATGAGAGGTATGCATATAAAGTTACAGCATGGAATGCTCCAAAGTTATCTGTGATTTTTGACTGAAACTGACTAGTGTCATTAAGCATTTTTAGAATAAGTGACTGTAAGTATTATTCCTGCATGAGACTCTCTTGGCTGAAATGAAGAATAAAATGAGGAAGGGTACAGTTTTCTAATTCATTGGAATTATTGATGGATGCATTTTTTGTTGTCCTAAAGATGTAAACACCCATCACATCGTTATCAAAGGACAGAGAAATTTGATGGCTTTTGTCTATGCATAAGACAGAAGAGAAATCTCATATACTGTCAACAAGTGGAATACACCATCTTGCTAACAACCAGTAAACAATCTGCATCACACAGACCTTAACTAGATACCAGTGATCTCCTCAGTCCAGCAGTAAGTTTCATAATCATAGCACAAAATTTGCACAAAGGCAGAAACAAGCTCTCTTAGTATGTGTTTGTTAGGTGTGAAATTCATGAACATTTGTGTGCAATGTGGTTTGACCACTGGGCAAGTATATACAGATGCACAAACAGCATTTAGCACTGACAAAAGTCTGCAGAATAACTGGTGTGCTAACACATCAAGCAATCGTGTAACATTGTCTAATACATTCAGAAGTCACATTTAAATCACCTTTGCAGGCAAGGCATGATGCACATATGCACCATGTCATCACACACATACATCTCCAGGAATGTCCCTATGGTACAGTAAACTGCTCCATCTGCTATGCTATACACACACACACACACACACATACACACACACACACACACACACACACACACACATGCACATGCTTGTGTACTCACACACACACACACACACACACACACACACACACACACACGCACACGCACACGCACACACACACACACACACACACACACACACACACACACACACACATACACACACACACACGCACACACACATGCTTATGCACACGCTCAAGTACACACACACACACACACACACACACACACACACACACACACACACACACACACACACACACACATGCATAGAGATTCAGACAACCACAGAGCCATAAAAACCTGCATTAAAAGCATGTTGCAGTCCATACAGGACATCACCTATGTGCATGCATGATAAATATATGCTGATGAGATGTCAAATTAGAAATATATATTTCATATTCATACAAAACTGTGTCCAGTATAACTAAAACTAATAAATATTGAATTATATATACTACCTACAAAAGTTAATGCTGCAGAATCAGGCCTGCCATGGACAGTGTCTGGAAACATGCTGCTTTATCATATTGGTATTTTGAAGCCATGGCTGGTGGTAGAGAAACTGTTAGAAGTCTTGATGAGATGCTGCATAAGCTACTTCAGCCTATGCCTGCACAACATTTGTAGAAATATATGCCAGTGAGACTCTAAGGAAGACATACTTTACTGGCTCAAAGTGGCTACACCATGGAGGCTGGGGGGGCTGTATGCAAATCTTTAGCAGATAGGCATGGCACTTATTGCTGAGGAGGATTCCCACACATATGTTCCAATACAGGTTCTCCTGTAGGTGACAGAGGCTGCACACCAGCTTGTGCCACAACTGCTATATAGCATTTAGCCACCTCAGGTTATCCCTTTTCATGCCCCCACCATGGATGTAAACAAGTTATTGTATGGCATCCATATATGCTGTCACAATGGTCCAGAAGGTGAGCAATATGACAGCAGAAGGGTGTCATAGAGCCAGGCACCTCCTTCTGCAATGTCACAACAAATCTCTTTCCTTACCTCTATAAGTTTGTTTGCTTTCTCATTCTATCCATGTTCTATAATACAATGGGGGATGACCATAACCATGTCTATGTATCACATACTTGGGTGTGGCCTGCTTGGGCAATATGTATATGTGTACCTCAAATCTGCCTGTCTCTGTGAAGTCACTGTCTCACAGAGAATTTTAATTCAACTATACTGGTTTGACACTACAAACAGATCACCCCTGTATCATGGTGGAGATCTGTTTCTAAAGTGTACAAACACAGGCATTAACAGCACACTTGTATTGCAGCTATATATCAGTGCATATACAGAGTAGTACAGTCATGAAAAGTACACACACACCACCTATATTCATCACCCATGTAAGCAAAAGACATTTTTTTGAATATGAGTTATCCAGCTTGCATGTATACATATATATACATATAGTTGTATCTTTATTCAGCAATAAATAACCACATTACTGACTTCAATATGTTTATAACAGTCTGATACAGACATAACAACACAGAGAGAGGACAGCACGTGTATTACAGTCTCCTAGTAGGCTATATAGCTGTCTTTCTTCATGCACTTTAGTGTTAATGATGACGAACAGCCATGCATAGGCAAACAGCTATGTACTAATGTACTACATATGTGTCAGCCTCACTGCTAATTGCACAATGTACAGGAAGTGTTGAAGTATAGCAAGGTGTAGGTAATCAGTTATGTGCAGTGCAATTATCAACTGTATCTGTCATCATGCATCATCATGGATTTTAAAATGATATTTAAGCAACAAGTTATGTACAATATGTGTCTCAGTCATGCTATCATGATTTAATGTATAGGCAGTGTGTAAATACAATGAGGTTTAGACATTATATAAAGCATATGCACCAAGCATGCCTGTCGTCATGCACATTGCTAGCAATGTCGATGTACTACATCTCATTATCTAGTATATAACTACTACATAGTTACTGTAAGCTGTACATAGCCAGTAGTATAATACAGCATTGCATGTCTGCATTTGCAGTAATATAGAGTATTATGATTGGTCTCTGATCAAAATCAGCTTATATTGTGTTCTCTCCATGGATGGCAAGAAATTCACCTCCACAGTAGAGCAAACAATAAGCAGTTATAATCAGAGAAACCTGATCATAATTCTTTGTAGCATATAGAGATTTATCTGCCAGATACAGAAAACACGTTAAGGAGTTTGAAGTGTATTACAGCCCTGAAAGCTGTAAAACACTTAAGGGTAGCCACAAAGACATTGGGCAGAAGTAAGGTGTTTACATGATGAATGAACAGATTTAAAAGCTGTCAGAATACTTATGCTATCAACATTTTGTACTTTATGTGACAAAGAAGTGTAGAACAGCTTTTAAAGCTATAAAATGCTTCATGTGCTGTGCTTAGGTGGCCACTGTTATGTTCTAGCATGGGACTAGGACTTAATAGTGCTAAATGTTGCTTAATAAACATTGTGAAGTATCGTTACTTCAGAAAGATGCTAAACAAAGTTATCTTTTGTTCCTGATTTTAGAATGTACTTCAAGCACCATATACTGGATTGCCATTGACCTTTAATATACAATGACTTTTCTACAATATGTACATCATGATTTAAAGTTTAGCACTGATGATTGCTTTATCTGAGATGTTGATATTATTTCCACAGCACCCCTCTCTTGGCTTTATGATCCTGTCATACTGTATTAGAAATGAAATCCATTTCTATCATTGAAAAGATTTACATATGAGAGAAAGAGGCCTGAATTCTACACTTACATAAGCCTGGTGTTGGATGTCAGCTCTTGCTCTATGAAAAGGTGCAGGCACCTTGACTATCTCCAGGACAGGTTACATGACTTATGCTGACACTGCTGTCTATTCCAGGGGGTCTTACTGTTGGTTGTCAGGGTCTTGTGTTTCCTTCACACATCTCCACCCTTGATATACTTCCTAGTAGTGGTGTCTGATCCTCAAAGATGTCCAAGTAAAAGAGTCAATTTCCCCCAAACCAGCATATTTTTCATCTTCCCTAAAGGAGAAAATCTGGGCCATTGGGCTATGACTGCAATCTTTTTGCAATAATGGCATATATAGATAAACTTGATAATGTGTGGAGATTCTATGCTAGTGGACACATAGTTGTGAATGATATACTGTGTGCCTGTGTGATCAGGTCCTCTGTCTCCAAGAGTTATTGTTTTACATGGTCTTTGGACATCATGTAACTCACTGTTTATTTTAAAATCAAATATAACAATGTGTGAACTGTGTACCATATCTTACTTACAGAGTAATCAGTGTACAGTATAGAACAGGTGAAAGTCATAAACAGTAGCAAAGCATTAAACTAACTGTGTATGCATGTTAACTGGACCATTTAAATATAATTTTCATACAAGCCCATCACTGAATGATTTTAGTAAATAGTCTTTTACATGTAGAATTGGCATTTGGAAATGTTTACTGTCTGCTGTGAATAAATGTCTATGGTATTAGCAAGTGTAATTGTTTATGCAGCTTTACACAGAGGAGAGTGTTTTACTATGTCTTCATTTGTTAAATTTACTGCTTGACAGTGGGTATACTGGCATTGTAAATATCGGTCTGCATTTTTGCCATGTGCTTTTTCCCCAGTATATGTAGTGCCCAGCATATCAGTCTGCCAGACTAACCATGTTACCTTGTCAGAAATTCCATATGACATGTCTGTATTTCAGTGAGTTAATAAAAGTAGAAAATTAACGTTGCAGAACTGGAGACAGAAGTCCTTCTAAATGCTTTATACACATATAGTACCCTGTTGAGGGACTGTTGTGGGAATATGCAACTGAGGCATCTCAGGTGGACAAAGGTAGTAGCTGATATAAATCTCATAGATGCTCATGGTCACATTAGTCATGAATGTGACAGGAGGAAAAATGACATGAATAACCATGCAAAGTTGAAAGGACAGAACATCTGTCTCTTGAAGGAGAGTGAGAGTACATGCCACTAAATTCCAATGCCTTGGATCAACTTATTCACACCCCCACCAGGGGCAGCAAAATCCTAGACCTGGTCATTACCAACATGGGAAACCAGTGTTCCACACCAGAGGTAAATTCCTCGTTGGTTTGATCCGACCACAAGCTAATCAGCCTAGACATCCACATCCCACCCCCACCCCCAATTAGGGAAACCATCATAAAAAACTTCTCCAAAGCCAACTTCACACTTCTTAAGACAGAAGTGGAAAACTTCATGACACCCATGCAGACGGACAATAGAGGTATGACTGCTAAATCCTACACAAATGCACTTTATAAGCACTTACACAATTGCATGGATCATGCTATCCCTAATAGAACCAAGATGTTATCCTCCATAAAAGGAAGCCAATCTGGTGGTCCTCTGCCATAAACCAACTATACAACAGAAGAAAGAAACTGTTGCAAAAAAATGTAAAATCCCATGACTGGAGGAATGCCCTGGTCAACCTCAGTAAGAAGATGAGATCCCTCATAAAATCCTCCAAAGCTAGTTATGAAAACAAAATTGCCACTGACTCTAAAGACAACCACAAGTCATTCTATAGCTATGTCAAGAATCTCAATGGGAACACTCAGATCTACTCTGAGTTACAGCACAATGGCACTAAATATACAGAAACAACTGATATTGCCAACATCCTAGCAGATAGGTTCTGTGCTAACTTTACCCCCCCTCTCACCCCCTAGAGGGCCCATCTCTATACCAGAAGAATGCAACATTCCTATAATCACGGCTGCACAGGTAAAAAACATACTCTCCAAAGCCAAGAACACAGCATCCATGGGACCTGACAATATCCCAGGCTGCGTTCTACATGAACTACAGAATGAACTGGCACCCTACCTAAGTACCATGTTCAGTCATAGCCTCACCTCAGGCTTTGTACCCACTGAATGCTGCACCATGACGGTTATCCCACTCCACAAAGGGGGAGCCACAACAGACCCCAGGAACTACCGCCTCATTAGCCTGACGAGCCTGGTCTGCAAGGCCTTGGAATGTATCATCATGGAACTCATAAACAAAGACATTGGTAACCTCCAAACTCTGGACCCTACCCAGTTTGGATTTGTAAAAGGCAGATCATGTCTCCTAAACCTGACTGACTTCTTTGAAGCAGTCACCAAAGCCATAGATGAGGGTAAAATGGTTCACACAGCTTATCTAGATCTCGCCAAGGCTTTCGACACCATCCCCCACTGTGGAATTATAGATAAGCTCACTAAACTAGGTATAAATCCCTATGTCACAAGATGGGTTCCCAACTGGCTCACAGACAGAACCCACACTGTGAAAGTAGCAGATTCCAAATCCGACTTCAGACCAGTGACAAGTGGAGTACCACAGGGTTCAGTCCTGGGTCCTCTCCTGTTTGGTATCTACTTCTCTGAAGTGCAGGCTAACACAGAAGGTCTTTGGCAAACAAAGTTTGCAGATGACTGCAAACTAGGAGCCATAATCGAAACTCCTAATGATGTGGACAAACTACAAAAGGGCCTCACTGAGACAGATACCTGGTGTCAAAGCCATGGCCTGAAGCTCAATGCCAAAAAGTGTATTGTCATCCCCTTTGGTAAAAGCTATGTACCCATGAACTATCACATAGCTGGCAGTCTACTTAATTCCAAAAATGTGATAAGAGACCTTGGGGCACAGGTGGACAGTAGTCTCTCCTTTGATAATCACATCGCCACAGTGGTCAGGAAATCCTTCTACATGGCTCATCTCATCACAAAAGGATTCTCATCCAGAAAAAAGAGGTCATTGTTCCGCTCTACTCATCACTCTTTAGACCCATTATAGAGTACAACACCCCTTTTGGTATGTACCTCACAAGACATCTACAACAAATGGAATGACCACAGAAATACCTCACAAAGAGGATTACTGGCCTCAAACAGATGCCCTATGCAGACTGTCTCAAAAAACTACAGCTTTACTCCATCACATATCGCCTACTCAGGGGCGATCTCTGCCTAACATACAAAGCTATGTCAAACCAAGAGCTGTTGGACATGCTCCACTTAAAGAAATCCCAATCCCTCCGAGCTACATGCCCTAGGGACCTAAACCTTGTCACCACAATAAACAGAACATGCTGGAGGGATAGATTCCTGTCCCAGAGACTTCCCATACTCTGGAACAGACTACCTATCTATGTCAAACAGAGCTCCTCATTAGCACTCTTCAAGAAAAATCTTGATGATTGGATGGGAAATGGGAAATTCACCCCTGGGATCACTTCTGTGTCTCTGCTCGACAGGGGCACAGGAAAATAATTTTCTTGGGTGGCGAAAGCCAGGGTACATTTTCTGGCTAGGCTTATATAGGCCCTAGGGCCAATAGCCTAGTACCTACCTATGAACCTATGAACTAGGGCTGCAACTCACAGCAGTTGGTGGATTGTTGTTACTATTTATCCACAAGGTCCACATGACTGGTATTCATGAGTTAATGTGAGTGCACCTCTGGGAGCAGGTTTTACTTTATTTTATATATTACATACCTTTAGTTCTGTTCAGTATAGTTTTTACATATTATACACATACAGGAGCTATGCTGCAAAACACAGAACATGATGCTAGTGAAATATGAATACATACAGAGAGCAATGCAGTGTTACAGCAGTTTATTTTGTTTGATAACCGTGCAACTGGGATGGTACAAGACCATTCAGCTACAACTTAGGCCAACAGGCAAAGGTAAATATACAATAGTTGTAGAAAGACACATCAAAATTAATAGATTACACATGAAGTTTAGATGAACTTATGACAAGTATGCATATACCCATCTTCATCTCAATAAGCAAATATACATGTACAAATATAATGCAAGGTGACAGGTAACTAGAATACGTGTATTCTTATTAGAAAAGGTACTACAAGATACAATGCAGCTATGAGAGCAAGAGAGAGAGAGAGAGAGAGAGAGAGAGAGAGAGAGAGAGAGAGAAAGAGACAGGGAGCATTACAAAATGCAGTATAACATATTTACAGATGCACATGCCCTCTGCCAATATGAACATTACAAGTTTTAAGTTATAATCAAATAACTGGGAAAGTGAAATGGTGAAAGACAAAATAGGGCTAGGTAAGGAAGATATGTACTGTGTCAAGTAAACTGATGAAATAAGTTGTGACTATGCTGCTTTAATGTCAGTATAACATGAGTTATGAAAGCTGGTAGATTTAAATTCTTCTTTAAGATGCTTGCTACTTCAGGTTTTTTTGGCAATGTTGGAGTGTTGTATTCTGGTAATGTCATTTAGTAGGCTAGTCTAGCGTGCTCGAGCGGCTTTGGTAAAAGATCATTCCCAGGTACCTATATTGAATTCTGAAGTTATAAAGTCTTATGCCATTTTACATTTCAAAAGTGTTATGTATCTCTCATAAACAGTATATGACAGAAGTGATAAGCAACCACCTTAACACAACTTAAAGGAGTAACATTTTTAAATAAAACAGAGAAATAAGGGCAGTTTTATGTGTATAATGCAGGTTTATTATAAATATATATATATATATATATATATATATATATATATATATATATATATATGGATCCCAATCACATAGTCGAAGTTTCAAAACTCCGAAGACAATATGGCGAGACCATATCTCTGAAGTTTTGAAATTCTGAAAACAGAAAAAAAAATAAACAACTTACCTGTACATTTTTGCAGGGGGCAAGCCCCCCATGCACCCCCACACTCCCTCCTTCTTAAATATAGCAACTCCGAGATCACAGCACAGTGAAGAAAAAGGCAAATCCCGGATTCCGCACTATACGGCAATCCCAATGGACAGTTGTCGGAGTTTCAAAACTTCAGAGATATGGTCTCGGTCATATCATGTTCAGAGTTTTGAAACTTCGGCAATGTGATAGGGACCCATAGATATATATATATATATATATATATATATATATATATATATATATATATATATATATATATATGTGTGTGTGTGTGTGTGTGTGTATGTGTGTGTGTGTGTGTGTGTGTGTGTGTGTGTGTGTGTGTGTGTGTGTGTGTGTGTGTGTGTGTGTGTGTGTGTGTGTGTGTGTGTGTGTGTGTGTGTGTGTGTGTGTGTGTGTGTGTGTGTGTGTCTGGCTGTGCCTGCTTGTATGGGGCTCATAGTTTTTAGAATTTGATATACCCACTTTCACAGGGCTCATGCTGATGAACGTGTGCAGTGAAACAAAAAATTCTGTGTTGCTGAAAGTATGCAGTGATGCAAAGAATTTCAACCTAGAAATAATCCAAAATGCAGTAGGCAAGACACACAAAATGCAAATAAAGTACAAAGTACAGGAGACAATAGGACGGGATGGTTAAAGTAAGGAGGGGAGGAAAAAGAAGAGAGAGTGAAGTAGTGAAGGACTAGAGAAAAAATGTAAAACATAGCAAAAGTAAAGTAAGGGCACACAGATATTAACTATAAACAATGCATACAGTGTGGCGGAGATGTCACATAATAATGTAAGAAAGTCAAAGGTACTTGACTGGTGAATTGGAGAGGTGGGAAATTAGGTAATGTGTTGAGCGGGAAAGCATTTGCAAATTTACTCCAGCTTGGATAATATACTGAAGTGCCCTAAATTCTTTAGTAATGGTAATGTAAGATTAAGGTGTTATAGATTCCAAGACAGGTTGTTTATGTGTATAGAAAACAGAAGAGAAGAAAAGGGATTCCAGAATAAACACTGAGTATGCTTTTATTTATCAGGCCAGCTTCTATGTGCCAATTTTTGACCTGTTTAGTCCCACTAGGCTAGGAGGCTCTTTTCCAGGGATACCCAAGGTGCTATAGACTACTAGGGAAAATTTGGCCTGGGCTTCAGGGAACATCCCCTCCTCCTTTTGATAGATGCCATGAGATCTTTTACATCCACCTGAGCTACCACTAACTCAGACAGATGGAATCTCTGTTTAATGTCATATCCAAAGGATGCTAATTTCTGAACCAGTCAGTGGTATACTTTGAGAAGCTATATTCCCCACTTATCAAGGTCACGCTAAACAGTTTAAAATACTCATTTTAGGTAAATAGATAGAACACCTGTAAGAAAGCATTTTTTCATGTTACCATAACTGTTTGATGCTAAAGTAAAGTAAAGATAGCTGACTGCGCACTATATTTTGGCCAGAAACAATGCTGTTTGTCAAATAACAGATGGCAAATTTGTAACATATCCAAGTATTTGGTCATATATTTTTCTTTACATTTTCTAGGCCAGTGGACAGATGTTACAGACTGGTCTGCAGTCAGCAGCATGAGAAGGTACTGAGACCTTCGGAAGCAGTGTGACGAATACATGGTTAAAGCTAGGTGGGCTAACTCTAGATGTTAATGTTAAGTTGTAGGTGCATGTTAATGGTTCTGTCAGGATTTCAACACTATTACTAAGAAGGTTTAGATGTAAAAAATTAAAGTGAGGGCTGTAACTGAAATCTGTAGAGGATAGGAGCTGTTTAACAACTTTTTTGCTAATCTCTTCAAAATAGGATGGTGGAGAATGCCTTGATAGTTCAGTATATTTGTTTGGGGTTTGGTTAACAACATGACCCACTACTCATTATTGCATGTTTCTGTACAGTCTCCTTCTACTGTTGGTCACATATGACAGAATATAAAGGAGTCACAGGGGGGTGAGCAGCATGGGTCAAGCAGATATGGGTTTAACTACTTTGCTGGCTATTGAGGTCATGATGACATTTTTGCTACTGCAATGCCTCCTTCTGCTGAAAAGGCTCAGGTACTGCAGAGGGACAGGGCAGCATAATGGCACAGGGCAAATCTGCTGATATGGCAGGAATGCATTTTGGGTGAGTCACAGGCACAAATGGACCAGCAGGCTGTGCTGTCAGGGCTGACTGAGTTTTCTTTTGCAGCCTTTCCTGTGTCAGCTTTGCATATTCATGCTCTGGGTAATGTAGGCAATGAAAAAAAGATAGTATCTGTGCAGCCAAAGAAAAGCCAGTAAAACAAAAAGGCTGACGTAGGGGTAACAACATCCACCACTAAAAAAAAAAACAGTGTGCATCCATGCAGCCAAAGAAAAGCCAGTAAAACAAACACCACTACATCAGCCCTTTTGTTTTACTGGCTCTTCTTTGGCTGCACAGATACACACTGAGTTTTTTTCTAACTGCAGGCGATGGCACCCTGGCTGTTAGTGTTTCATGATATAGAAGCTCCTACTCAGAACTGTAGCATGCTACTTTGAAGGCATTTGGAGTCTGACCTCTGTAGATGACATCACAGCTGATCTAGTATCTTAAGCATCTTGCTGCAGCTGCTGTGTGTATTGCTGAGTTGATGGTCTGGCACAGCAGGCATACATGTTGTTGGAAAGCATAGTATCACATGCCCAGTCAGTACACAGCAGGGATTACATTGCACAGTGGGAAACGTAACATGACTACAATATACAGGCCCATGGCTACCATATATAGGTAAAATAGAATGATACAGACAGTCCTTACTGAAAGGCTGCTGCTGTCCAGAAACTGAGTGGGTGTAATAATAATAATGTTTATGCTATTGTGCAGGGAGGTTTATACCCTCAACACTACAGTCTCTGAGATGATACAGCTGTAATCTATCATGTGAAAGAGATCAAGAGATCATCAGGATATTACTAACAATGATACTTTGAAACACATTTGATACTTTTAAATGACATACACAACTTATTTTTATGCATAGCACAGACTCTACCAAAAATAAGAATGCAATGCATTATAATACAAATGTAAGCCCAACATACTCTATGACTAACATACAAATATTTAAATTAAAAGACAAAATCAATGTTCATATATCAAGCTCCAAAAGTTTTGGTTGTGTGCTTTTTATGACCAGGCAAATGCCATTAAGATGTTTTAGCTGTTCTTCTCTTTAGCTTTGTCACATCTGTGATGCCCCTCCACTGGGCCAGTAATCAAGAAGCTTCAGTCCTCACCATGGACACTGGTGAGGGACATTCAATTGGAACAAAGATAGATGCACACAGTATTTCTAGATACAGGTCTCTGCACCAAGCATAATTTCTCTTAAGAGCACACAGAGAACATACCCTATCCTGGGCTGGGTTTCTCTCTCTCTCACCAGGCCCCAAATAAGACAGTCCACTGACACAGCAGTAGAGTTGAGTCCTCAGCCGAGTGTTGCAAGCCAAGTCCTCCATCACCCTCAATGGGAAACCAGTGCTCTGTATCCATGCTCCAAGTAGCTGACACACATAATCTTTGAGATTTGGTTTTCACACACACACACACACACACACACACACACACACACACACACACACACACACACACACACACACACACAAACTCACAGCTGGGAAAGGCTGGCACAGCTTTACCAGCTATGTCGCCTTCTACCCAGACTATAAGGTAGATTCACAGCCACCAGCCAGCTATGTTAAGGCTCTTACCATGGCCCAAAACATTCTCTAAAAGACCAACTACAATGAAAAGTATAAACATATTTAATAATAAATAATAAAAGAACATGAAAATACTAAATATCTATTTACAATAAACACCAGAGTTTTAGTCAGAGGAAATATTTTAAATAACACAGATGGATAGATGCACACAGATACAGAAAAACAGTACTTAACTAATCTCACTATATTTTTCTGACTGATCTAAAGTATTAATATACTCTGGTTACTTACAAAAGCAAGGCAAGATGAAGTGGGTGAGTGATCCTTCTTTGTCAGGTTTCAAAAACCGACTGCCTGAGACTTCTGTCTTATCTAGTATTAAAACATCATTTCAGTGCTAGATTACAGAATGACATCACATACATCTAGCCATCTGACTCTGGCTCCCACACTACCCCCCTTACTAGAAAATGAACCAGAATCTAGCACATATGTGTTACCATACACATGCATAGAGCTTTGCTAAGATATGTTATAGCATCTGGAAGCTATAAAGCCATTTCAAAACATCCACCCTTCCAGGGTAGCAATTAGTTCACCCCCAGGGACAATACAATAGGATTCCTAGTCCTGGTTTTCACATACATTTGTTCTCTGGCTGCAATCAGAACTGTAATGTAAGGTAAATCTGTGTGGCTTAAACCAGGTAATTTAATTTCAAACTATTTTCAAAGTTAGCTAGATTGAGACTAACCTCTTCTCTTCCAGTATCCTCTGTTACAATATATTCATTTTATCAGTTACAATACAGTCTGGCATATGGGTGTATTTCTTTTCTGTCAAGCAGGAGCCACTGTTGGTACATTTTTAACACAAGCAGCTTTACAAATACATTTTCAATTCAAACACCTGTACAAATCAGTTTGATATACAAATGACATAGAATTATTTACAAATCTTCAGTTAGCTATGCTGGCATATGTTACACATTCACTCTACTACTTCTCATGGCATAGCTAGCACTACGGCACATCATCACATCTCTTCCCCTTTGAAGACTCAAGCTAGTTTCTTAAGTGACCCTGGAGGAATGTTGATTGAGAGAAATAATCCTGTCTAGGAATACACTAACCCATGCCCTGTCTTGAGAACAAATCTGCATTGGCATTGATGACCCCACAATGGTGCTGCACTGTCATGGCATATGCCTGCAACCCTAGGATCCACCTTAATAACTTGGTATTTTGCTGGCTGGCTTGATGTAGTCATAGAACACCCTCAGACTCCTCCTGCCACCCACTGCAAATACTTAGCACAAGGGTCTCCCTATCATGGTAAGGCTTCATCATGTTAACATGGTACAATTTGTGCCCCCCTGCCTCCTGCCTTGCAGGTTTACCATGTAGTTATCACTAGCCTTCCTTACCACTTTGAGGGGTCCCTCCCAAACTACCTTCAGCTTCTTGTGTCTGACAGGAATGAGCACCATAACCTGCTGTCCAACAGCATCCTTTCAAGCTTGAGAAGTTCTGTCATACCAGACCTTTTTATGCTGTTGGGCTCCTGCCAGCTTCTCCTGGGACAGCTCATGAGCTCCTTAAGCCTTGTTCTGAGGTTTAGGACATATGGTATAACAGACTCCTTGTAGGATTCACACTCTTCCTCTCACTCATCATGAATCAAATCTGAAGGCCCCCCTCACCCTATGCCCATACAACAACTCAAAGGGTGAAAATCCTGTGGATTTGGAGGTATCTCTTTGTATGTAAACAGCAGATGGGGAAAATATTTGCCCCAATCTTTCTTAAACTGGTCTGCAAATGTCCATAGCATGGTCTTTAATGTAGAGATTAAACTCTTCACATGACCATTAGTCTGGGGGTGGTAGGGGGTGGTATTTAGGTGCTTCACCCCACAGCACTCCCACAGACAAGCCAGTAGGTCTGACATGAAATTGGCACCTCTGTCAGTCAGTATTTCTCTCAAGAAACCTACCCTGCTGAAAACCTCTAACAAAGCATTTGCCACTTTCTCTGCCTCAATGATGGACAGTACCACCCCACCTCAGGGTATCTAGTAGCATAATATACTACCACCAGGATATACATCATCCCTGTGGAACTTGGAGTACTGAGAGACCCCACAATTTCCATAACCACCCTCTGAAATGACTCCTCAATCAGAGGCAAAGAAATTAAAGGAGCTTTGACCTTGTCTCTTTCTTTGTTTACCTTTTAGGACTGGTGGCAGGTCCTGCAGTACCCTGTTACATCCCTTGCAATCCCAGGCCAATAAAAGTTGTGCATAATAGATTTCTTGGTATGCTTTATGCCCATATGACCTGCAAAATTAATGTCATGGGTGATGGCTAGAAGAGCGGGATGGCAGGGTCTATACACTACTAACTACTGTATTACCTCACCCTCTAGCCTTCCCTCAGGGGTCCACTCTCTAAACAATAATCCTTTTTTCCAGTATACAAGCTTCCCTTTTCCTTGAGAATCAGGTGCCTCCCTAGCTACATCCCTCGAGCCTTGTAATATAGGGTCAGAGAGCTGAGTCTGTCTCAACTCTACCTTTGTGACCCTTGCCAGATCCCCTTCCACAGGAAGTCTGGTATCTTCTGACAGCAGTGCTGCACTATCAGGCTGGGTACTACTGCTCACCTTTGCACTTGAAGTCATTCAGTCCAAGGGAACATCAGTACCTACAAGCAGCTGTGGCCCACCTTCAGGCTCACTGGTACAGGGTAGCTCCCTCCCTGAAATAGCCACCTCACCAGTCCTGGCTTTAGGTGTGGGATCTGTCTGGGTGTTCCCCAGTCTACCAGCCCCACATGCCTCCTGTCTACAAACCTGACTGCATGTAACTGAATGCACACAAGGTACTGCATTATCAAAATCATTCCTATTAGGACATATGCAGGGATATCCTCAAACACACCTACTTCCTTACTTTCTTTTCCACCCTCCCAGTCAATGTGAACCCTGGCCAAAGGCATTTGGAATGGGGTCCCTCCTAAAGCTCTGACTGGAGTGGACTGCCCAAGCAAGCACTGCTCCTCTTTAACCACTTCAGGCTTCTCAATGGTTATGTCAGAGGTTGTGTCTCTCTTAGCAGTGGCCTGCTTTCCATACGCACTGGCATACTGTTATTCCCCCTTGCTGGCTCCTCCACCTTTTGTCCCCACCTTGCTTCCATGGGCATCTGTATGCTACATGGCCCCCTGGTTATATTTAAAACAGCTAACCATTCATCCCAGCTGTGTACCTGAACTAGTGGTTTCCCCTTTTATTTGTGGACTCTGTTGGGGTGGTTTAGGATTTCTATCATGGTTTTCCTTATATCCATGTGTAGCACTGGCTATCTTCTTCTTGTGCAGTATTGCTCTGCTTGCTAAGTAGAGATTCCCCTTTTTCCCAGTTCATCTGCAGAGTTACACTCCTGGTCTTCCAACTAGGTTCTCAAGTTGTCAGACAAAGTGCTAAAGGCTTGTTCCATCACCAAAGGGTCTTTCAGCCTTTTAAAAGTGGTGACCTGATACTCACTCATCTACCTATAAAAATAAGTGCTTAACTCAGCAAAATAATCACATACGCTTTCATCTGCCTTGCATCTATGCTCATTAATTTTTTTCTGCAAGCTTCAGGTGTTAACTTAAAACATTCCAACAAACATTGTTTTACTTTATCATAGTTTACAAAATCAGTATTAGACAATGTAGAAACAGCAGTTACAGCTTTAGCATGGAGTAAGGGGGTCAGAAACCATACCTAGAACCCTTGGACTGACCTTTACTGCTTCTGGAGTTTGATTATTCCCTTCCACATTACCTCCATGACCCTGAGGAAGAGTCAGCATGTCCCTCTCATGTTGGCGCTGTTTCTCATTTTCTTCACCCTCCAAATGCTGCAGTCTCTCTGCTGATTCTAATTCCATCTGTTTTTCCTGATGCAGACTCTCTGATAATTCTAATTCCAAACATTTGGCCTCCAGTGCAAGTCTCTTTAACTCCAGATAGGATTTTAATTCCTCTGAGGAAAAGGTGAACTGTCCTGATTCAGAGGTCTGCAAATCCCCATCACCAGACTGTTTATCCTCCTGGTTGCTGGTCTGGGCTACAACTGTGACTAAGGCTGAAATAATTTCCTCTTTAGTTAGGATGGCATGCACCAGTCCTTTGGCTTTGCACACTTTGGCCAACTGGTTCTGTGTCAGTTAGTCATAATCCTTTGCTGACATATTTGCCTGCTTTCCTCAAGTAAACTAAACTAACCAAAAATAAATAAACTGTTGTGAAAATGAAACTCTGTATGTTTACCTTCTGGCTGCTGACAGTACACACACCTTCAGTGACAACAACTACAGGTTACAGAAGTTCAATTAATATCTCCACCACTGCTCACCAATATGTGATGTCCCTTCTCTGGGCCAGTGATCAAGGAGACTAAATCCTCACCATGGACACCAGTGAGGAATGTTCACTTGGAACAAAAATAGATACAAACAGTATTTCCGGATGCAGCTTTCTGCACCAAGCACAATTTCCTTTAACCAAAAACAAGGTGACCAAAGTGCTGTAGTGGAAAATTAAGAAACAAAGAAAAAGTACTGGATACCATGTCTCGTCCCAATGTCACACAGTTTATTCAAGCACCAAACAGGGAAGCACAAAGTCAGCAAAAACAAGAAAACATTAACACTCCTATACTATCCACACGTTTTCATCCAAAAACTTCATCAGATGTAAAAACTATGAAACAATCATTTGAAATTCTCCATTCTGAAAACGACTCTAAGGACTTGGCCCACACACTGCTTGTGGGAGTGTTGAATGTATTGGAAGGGTGATAGACATGCACATTTTGAATGGTGCCCTCTATATTGCACAGTGCCAATGTGCCAAGGCATGTGTCACCAAGTTGTAAATCAAACAAACCCAGCTAGGTATGCCACAAAAATAAGAGGATCTAATAACACGAAAGCTGGAGGAAGTACTTAAGAATTCTAGCTTCTCCATTTGCAAAGACAAACATAAGAGGATCTAATAACATGAAAGCTGGAGGAAGTACTTAAGAATTCTAACTTCTCCATTTGCAAAGAGAATGCTTTGCAAATGGAGAAGCTAGAATTCTTAAGTACTTCCTCCAGCTTTCGTGTTATTAGATCCTCTTATTTTTGTGGCATACCTAGCTGGGTTTGTTTGATTTACAACTTGGTGACACATGCCTTGGCACATTGGCACTGTGCAATATAGAGGGCACCATTCGAAATGTGTGTGTCTATCACCCTTCCAGGACATTCAACACTCCCACAAGCAGTGTGTGGGCCAAGTCCTTAGAGTCATTTTCAGAATGGAGAATTTCAAATGATTGTTTCATAGTTTTTACATCTGATGAAGTTTTTGGACGAAAATGTGTGGATACTATAGGAGCATTAATGTTTTCTTGTTTGCGCTGACTTTGTGCTTCCCTGTTTGGTGCTTGAATAAATTGTGACATTGGAAGGAGACGTGGTATCCAGTACAATTTCCTTTAAGAGCATACAGGGAACACGCTCTTGTCCTGGGGATGGTTTTTCCTCTCTCTCACCAGGGTCCAAATAAGACTCCCCACTGACACAGCTGTAGAG